>NC_139785.1:3118933-3368804 GCF_965231275.1 Zosterops lateralis | reverse complement strand
TGTCCTCATCCCCCACCCCCTCCCCCTGCCGATCTGCATGGAATACCCTCCCGAAAGTGGAATTTTTTTTTTTAAGGTCTCATTGTTCGGCAAGAGAGTTGAGATTATTTTTATAGGGTATTTTATTTTTTAAAAAAAATAATAAATTTGGGGAGGGTGTTTCCTGCTGGGGGATGCAGAGCCCGACCACTGCAGGTGCTGCTCCTCTCACTGGGAATCTCCAGCTCTTCTGCAATTCCCAACAGCCAAGTTTGGGCACGGAGCTGCTTGGTGGGTCAGAGCACAACACCCACCACCCGGCAGCGGGTTGGGTTTTATTTATTTTATTTATTTATTTTTTTCCTTCTTTCTTTCCAGCCCGTTCTTGCTTTATTTTCAGGCTCAGCTCTGGGATGCTCCCACCCAGGGCTGCTCCTGCAGCTCTCCTTTAATCCTGAGCACCTTCAGTGTCCAACCTTCCAGCCACTGGCTGTTCCTAAAAGGTGAGGGAGCTGGGGAGGGATCTAGCTGAAATTATTTGAAATTGAAGATGATTTAATTTCATTTTTTTAAAAAATTTTATTCCTTTTATGCTGTCTCGAGCTAAATAAACTCAGTTCCTCCGAGCCCCAAAAGCAGCAGAGAATATTTTACCTTTGGTGTGTCACTAATTAAACTCCCAGGGAAGATGAGCAGGAGAAAGGGAGTTTGTGCAGGACTCTGAGCAGATTCTGCAGGAGAGAGGGGGAAAAATAAAAAATAAAATAATGCTTATTCTCAGCCCCAAACTCCGTGGAACCGCTCCAGTGTCGGAGTTCCCTGCACTCCGAAGTGCGGGCTGGAGAATTTCTGTAAATTCAATTCGAGTTTGGAGCCCGTGGCCGCTCTGAGCAGATCTGTGTAAATAACATTGTCCCCAGCCTGTGTTGTCACCTCTGAAATGCTCTCTGGATTGCAGCCTAGATCTGCCTTTTCTTGTGCTGGAGTCAGGCTGGTGCTGGATTTCGGAGCTTTTTTTTTTTTGGCATTTTATTGCTTTTGATTTTGTTCAGGACTTTAAAAAAAAAAAATTAAGGTTTTTTGATTTTTTTTTTTTTTTTTTTTTAGTTCGTTTCGACTCTTGAGAGTTGTTAAAGGTGAGGCTCATTTTTTGTGAGGTTAAGAAGAAGGAGAGAGTAAAAGGTACCGTATCTTTCTTCTTAATTGTTTGACTTAAGTCTAAAACATCCGAAAAAACACTCTTAAGATGATCTTAGAAGTAACAGTCGCTTAATTAATAAAAATAAAAATTAGTAACAGATTTAGCTTACCCTCTTTATGGACTTAACTTCAGGAAATTAGGCATCCACTCTGTCTCCTGTGCAATAATCAGTTTCTTATCTACCAGATATGAAACAACACATCATTCTCATCCTTTAACTCAGGAACAATTGCTCCAAAAATAAAAAAAAAAAAAAAAAAATAAAGAAAAAGAAATTGAAGCACTGCTACAGCTCAGACCATCCTTTACTTTAAACCCCTTTTTAAAGTCGCCCGTTTATTCCCATCCCAGCTCAGCTTAATTCCCTTTTATTGTGTCGTCGAGAGGGGGGGGGACTGGAAAATATATCCAGTGCCATGCCTAATCGTGCTGCTATTCCACATTAATAACCTGCAACTTTGCATCCCAACGAGCGCAGGAGGGGAAAAAAAAAAAAAAAAAGAAAAAAAAAGAAAAAAAAAAAGCAGAAACAGATGCAATTATTTGTTGCTGGCTAAGTTACTGTACGTGACCCAGGTGCTGGAGGATTATTTGCATGTGTTCCTCACCTTTGTTCACCCAGACACATGGGGATCTCGAGCTATTGCTGACTAATTGATAGTTGTAGTAACTGCTATAGGCTCCTTTAGATTAGAAATGCATGCAGACGTGTGTCTTGATCCAAACATTAAGGAACACACACACACACTCTCACTTACTTACACGGGCAGAAAGTCTTCATACTATTAGAGGTGTGTGATGGAGATAGCAGGACATAAAACAGAAGAGAGAGAGGCACAGGGAGAGAGAGAGAGACAGAGACAGAGAGATGGCATGCAGCATATATACCCCTACAAATAGTTCTAAAATGCGTTTGCAAATGCAGAAGTCTTCAGAACCATCCAACAGTTCAGCACAACCCTTTTTATCTCTTCTCTGCGGGACGTCTCCATCCAGATTACTCGAAAAAAAGCGGAAAAGGTGAGAGCTCTGCCATCTTAGCTCTGAATTCATCTGATTTCCCCTTTTTTTTTTTTTTTTTTTTTTTTTTTTTTATTCCCCCCCCCCAACCACCCCTCCCCACCTCCTCACCACCACCACCACCCCTCTCTCCCCTTGTATTCCTCATGCCATTGTCCATTCTTATGATGGCAGCCGCCCTTGCTCTTGAATGCAAGTGTCACAGCGGGAGCAAAAAGGGTTCAGAGCTGCATTGTCAAAGCCATGGTTGCCTATTGTTTCTTAGCCTTTCACTGCTCTGCTTTTCCGAGCCTCTTTCCCTATCAGTGGCCCCTGTCAAGGGGAGGAGTAGGGGGGAGAAAATTGCAAGAGTTAGTCGTCCTTTTTATTGCACACTGTTATGATAAACAGCCCCAGCAATACATCCCACAAAATTAGGAATTATAACGGACGGGACGGGGCGGGTGGTTGGTAGAGGGGGGGTGGAAAAAAAAAAAGAAATTTCTTTGTAGGTTTTGCGTTTGGCGCTGCCCTTATGTCAAAAGCTTGGTTTTCTTAGGAAAGACTTTTGTATTGGTGGTTTTTTTTTTTTTTTTTTTTTTTTTTTTTTTTTTTTGGTGTTTTTTAGTTTTTTGGGTTTTTTTTTTTCCCCAGCAAAAAATAGAGGCAGCTGCAAAGTGAACAGTGAGCTATTTAGCCACAAGGTAAAAATTTCCTGTTGCTATTTGGATACTGATGCTTTTCAATTTTAAAGGTGTGTGTTTGGGGGGGGATGAAGCATGACTGAAAGCATTTCTCTAGCTGTCCATCCATTCATCCATCCATCCATCCATCTCTATTTTATGTTTTAAAGCAATTGAAAACGGGTTTTATAAAGGCCAGGGAGGCTGTTTGCAAGTTGGTTTTATTTGGGGGGAAAAAAAAAACCCAACAAAAAAAATCTCTCAGTGCAGAATGAGGTTTGTGTTTCAGCTGATTGAATCTTGTGCTGGGAGATGAAGGGGGGATGAGTGTCCTGCTCGTGCCAGAAAGTGCTGCTTTGTCAGGGCAATCAAACTAAAATCTTGTCAAATTTTCCTTTGGTGGAGGGGGAAAAACAAATTAATATAGACAGGAGTTTACTTGGCATTTAAGCGTGTGTTTGATTGTCTTGTGTGCACAGGCCAGCTCTGCCCGTGCTCAAAACTTCAGGGAGGTTACAAAGTCGTGGCCTCAAAAGTTTGGTGGGTTTTTTTTGTTGTTTTACTGTGTTTGAGATGAAATTGCTGAGAGGGGAAAATTATTTCTAACGAGGTTGCCCAGAAGAGTGCAAACATATTTATGTGTTCAAGCTGTAAATATTTCACTCATTTCGCTTTCATTATTTTTTATTTTTTATTTTTTTAACTTGCCTTAAAAAAAAAAAAAAAAAAAAAAACAAAAAAAAAAAAACACTATCAAAGTGAAAGAGAAGCAAATGCAATTTGGTTTGTGCTTTTAACTGTTTCTGTCAATTCGAGCAGCATCCTTTCAATCCTTAAATTTACCCTGAGTGCAGAGGATATTTAACAGTCTGGGGGTTTAATTCATTTGCAAGGCTATTATTATATTCTTTTGGCAGAGCTGTTATGTGATCAGAAATTATTAAAAGCAAACACTGCAGACCGTTCAAGTATGTGCTGCTCGAGGCTGAATATCTGAGCCATTGCAAATGTCTATTTTATCATGTCTGATAATACCAGGCAGATGTAAATATGGTCGAAGTCTTGAAGAAGCTGCAGATAAATAAATTCTCCTCACTCTGCTGGGGCTCCCTGGGCTTGGTTTTGGTTCTGTTGCAGAATGTCGATGTGGCCGACCTGCCCAAACCAGAGCTTTTGGTGAGAATTTGGGAAAGGGGGCCGAGATATTTCACCTGGATCCCCTCTTAACTCTCAGCACGTCGAGATAGAAGTGATTTGAGGAGCAAAATTCCCCCTTCAGACAACTCTCTCTGCCTTTCCTCCCCCGTGCTGGTGCTTTCTACACCCATTTATTGTCCTGCACCGCCAAGTTCTAGGTCAAGTATGCGCCTGTTTGGAGTATCTTTATGTTTGAAACTTTCCTTTATTTTATTTTTTTTTTTTTTGGGGAAGAAATGATGAAAGAACTCTGGCCTTGTTTTAAATCAAGCTCTAAATGCAGCCGAGGCCACCCTGGGAGCACAATGTTTAATTTCCATTCGACATCTGCCTCATATTTCCCATTGCAGCCCGGGCTCGGCGTGGAGGGGAGCACTTATCGCCGATAGAAAAAGTTTGGCATCTCTTTTGTCAGAGGTTGTAATTTCTGTTCTCTCAATCTGGACTGTCATTTTGTAAAAATCTTTTGTCACCGGAGCTGAATGGAAAACCTGGAATGTGCGAGAGATTAAAGAAATGGGGGGGAAGAGGATTCAAATGTGCAGAGCAATTCTGGTGCCTTCGCTGCCTGAGACAGATGGTGCCTAATCCTGATTTTTCCTTATTCCAGTGTAAATTCCGAGCTGTCCCGCTGAATCCACGGCTGAATACTGATGAATCAGGATCAGGCCTGGCTCATTTCTCTGCTTTTTTGAGGCTGTGGGGTTTATCTGGCAGAGCTTTCTGCCTGCACAGCTCTGGCCCTGCACTCCTGGGGAGAGATGCCACTGAGTGACTCCACCACACCCCGAGTCCCCTCCCTCCTCCTCCTCCTCCTCCACCCTGACCCTCCAAATCTAGGAATAAATATTTGAATTACATGAGGTGTTCTCTTTAGGTAGGTCTGGGTAGGGGAATCTTAGGGCTGAGGGAGAATTTGGTGTGTCTGGACACTCCAGAGTGGCAGAGGGATGTGCTGGTGCTGGCTGAGATGTCAGGGGGGGAAAAAAGCTGGTTTTTTTCAGAGCAAAGGCAGAAACATTTGACCCCAGAGATGAATTTTGCTGTAAGAAGGATCATTCAGGGGGAGAGGTGTTCCAGTCTGATCTGGTTCAGGTGGAGAAGGGCAAACTTCCCTCTGTGTTTAATTTTTTAAGTTTATTTTATCTCCTTATTAACTGAAACAATTTGTGTTCACGTTGCTTTACATATGAGAATATAAAAATGCATTTTTTGCCCCAGATTCTGTAATCTGAAGTTGAAGTGCTCTGTGTGGTGCCAGCTCAAGTCCCAGGCACTTATTTCACTCTTGTGGGATTTCAGTGAGCAACCCTTACAGTTCTGTTCTACACAGAAATAAATATATCTCTTTTATTTTTTCCCTCTCATAGGAGTAACTTCAGTGGGAATTGCTCATGAAAAAGAGAAATGATCACCTGGATTCTTCTGGAGCTGGGAGTCAGGGCCAGAAATCTCCAGGAAAGACCTGCCCAGGGCACAAGAAGAAGATCTCAGCTCTCCAGAGGTCCCATCACACCTGGAGCTTCAGACAAGAACCATTTCCCCAGCTTGGAGCTTCACTGGTGAGTCCTTACGAGTCCTCACACCCGGAATTGTGTCAGTAAAGTTTCATTTCGTTAAAATTTGACGAGAATTTGGTGTATTTAGCAGGGGTTTTGTCCCCTGCCAGTGGCCAGTGTGCCATTGCACACTTGTGGAGGGTTTATAGAGCCCAAAATGCATCAGGAGCTGCCCCAGAGGGTTGTGGCAGGAAAAGCTCAACCCTTGGACTATGAGCATTTTGCTAATCCCAAATCTATTTTATGTTATCACTGATTAGGCAACCCTCTGCCTTTTCAGGATTTTGGGATTTGCAAACTCCAGAACTGAACCCCTGCCATGAATTTTGTGTCCAGGTGGGCTCTGCCTGCCATGGGCAGCATCTTCCCAGGGGATTGTCACTGGTTTCCTTCTTCCTGTTGATGGAGTTTATCCCTCGATAGGAGCAGAGCTTGGCAGGTAGAAAGGAGATTCTTTATAAGTTCTTCAAGCTGCCCCAGAGGGCTGTGTCAGGAAAAGCTGAACCCTTGGACTATGAGCCTTTTGCTAATCCCAAATCCATTTTGTATTATCACTTTAATTCATTGATTAGTCAACCCTCTGCCTTTTCAGGGGTTTGGGATTTGCAAACCCCCAGAACTGAACCAATGCCATGAATTTTGTGTCCAGGTCATGCCATGGGCAGCACCTTCCCATGGTGGGGATTATTGTCACTGGTTTCCTTCTTCTTGTTCATGGAGTTTATCCTTTGATAGAGCTTGCAGAGCTTGGCAGGTTGAAAAGAAATTCTTTAAAAGTTCAGGAGTGTGAAATAAGATGGGAAAGAACTTCCTGTCTCCCACTGGGAACAGCCTGCTTGGAGACTCATTCATGAATGTAGGAGAAGTGTGGAGTGAAGGACCAGCCAGGCAATTATTCTCTTCTCCTCATGGGTGAGATGATGTCGGTTTTCAGGAAATCAGGGCAGATTTGTGGTTCTGAACGCAGGGGGTGTGCAGGGACAGCCCCTGACCTGGTGGGAGCTGTCACAGCATCACTTGGGTGCTCCAGGTAGAGGTGGAAGTTCTTGTGTGGGAATGTCAGGGCTCTGTCCTGCTCGGGCTGGACTTCCCTGAGCTCAGACACTTTTGTGCTGGTAGATCTCACTCCTCCTTACTCAAAACATGTGCCAGAGTTTAACCAAACCAGAACTCTGAAAGTGAGCACAGCAGAAAACTTTCATCTGACAATATTGGCAAGAACGAGAAAGAATTTTTTTATGGTTGTTGCTTTCGTTCCAGCTCGGGTCAATTGCTCTGTTCTGGTGTTGTGTCACAAGTGCCTCGTGTGCTCAAATCTGTCTTAATTCACATTTCAGAACATTATTTCCCTTTGCCACAAGGTGATTTGGGTGGGAAAACGATTTGTTTTTCAAATTGTCTTCAGTTATATTTATACACCTGCAATCTACTCTGTTGCTTTCATCAAGCTGGGCATGGAATTCCCACTTTTACTGACAGGAATGTCTTTCCCTGAGGTGTGGAAATGTGGGAGTGTTGGGCACGTCCTGAAAACTGTGGGCATTGTCTTGTTTCTTTCTATTTGCCTTGACCACAAAGGACTCAACCTGGGTGTTTCACAGATCCTGTTTCCACCTGCTCCTTTGGTTTTCCAACAGCTTTTTTGTCCATGGTTTGAGGAGGGACACTCGTGTCTGGTGTCACCTTTGAGGGCCTGGTTGCTTTTCCAGTTGCGGCAGGATTTAGAGGCATTTAGAGAGCTTTGGATGGGATTTTGGGAAGGAAAGGGAGTGTCCAAGGCCAGGTTGGAGCACCCTGGGACAGTGGGAGGTGTCCCTGGCCATGAGATGAGCTTTAGGATCCCTTTCCACCCAAACCATCCCATGATTTCTGCAAGGTTAAAAGGCCTGTCCAGGCTTCTGTAAAAGTCAAAATGAGCTCTGCACTCTTGGTAGTCGTTCCATCCTTCACAGCTTTTCATTTTCAGCTTCATCCTGTTGTTCTACGTGGCAAACCCACACAGAAGTGAGGGGAAAAAGTTACAAATAATATTCTGGGTGGGATTAGCTGAGCTAACCCTGAGCACAGATAGGACCTCAGGAATGTGCCAGTGTTGCTTTCAGAGCAATAAACAATTTGTAAATCATGTTTTTATTCCTCCAGAATTTACCCCCAGCCTTCGTTTCTGGTTCTCTGTGCCCCCATTCTGCTGTTGATAATCACCTTGATTTCCATCTCTGCTTCAAATTCCTGCCTGTGCCTGGAAAATCCTGCCAGGTTCCTGCCAAGTCATCACCTTTTCAACATGCAAATCCCTCCTCAAACCTCCCTCCTCCAGCACTGACCACATGAAATGATTTTTTTTTCTTCTGAAATATCTGTGTTTTTGTCAGGGCTGTGGAGAGATGAGCCATCTCTGAAGGAGCTGGATGGTGTTTTCACTGTAACCATGGTTCTTTCTCCTCATTCCTGGTTTTGTTGTGAAATAAGCTCGACTTCAGGCATCATGTCAAGGGGTTTTTAGTTATTCCTGGGATGCCTTTTTGAATTCTGTATACATAATGGGTGATTAAACACAAAAATTAAATTGACTCAGGGGTGAAATTCTGCAGAAAAAAACACACCCAGTTGGTTTAAAAATTCAGGAATAGAGAGGGAAAATCAAATTGTGGTGGTGATTACCCAGAGCAACTGGCCTGGAGGGAGGTGACCCTGGAATTGGATGGTTTTAAGGTTCTTTCCCACCTCTCAGTGATTTCATGAACACCAGTGGAGGATTTTCCTGTGCTGGAAGCCACAGGGTGGATGAGGAATGGTATAAACCCCAAAATACTCTGGTTGGACCCAGGAAGTTGCAGCAGAGACCTCCTGAGCTCCTTTCCCACCTGATTTGGCTCAGAACCCTGGGTGGAGTCACAGAACTGATTAAATTAATCTCTTTTTTCTTCCTTGGACAGTATTCCTGTATTTAAATGTCCTGAAATCTGCCAGTGCCACACTGATTTGATAAATATGCATTTTTCTATTTGCATGTATTATCTTCTAGTAGGATTATTTTTTTTTTCTTTTTAGTTACTGCTTGTGTTCTCTCTTTGAATATATAATAATAATGATAGTAGTAATAATAATGATGATATGGATATAAGAATATCAGGTGGCAGAAATGTTCTGCCAAACCCTAAATGTCTCAAAGAATGTCTGGTATAGATCCTATAGGATCAGCTGTAGGTTTGGGGCTTTTCCAGGAAGAAACTTGCCCAAACTTTCCCTTACCTGACCTATTTTAGCCATTCCCACTAAAATCCCAACAGCTCCAATCTGGAGCTGCAGAAAGTTCCTTCTGCCCGTTTTTATTTTTTTGGCTGGTGGGATTGTTGCTCTGCTTCCACACACATTGATGGGGAAGAAGGGATCCCAAAATGAGATTATATCAGTGAGATGGGATCCCAAAACGAGATTCCATCAGTCAGAAGGGATCCCAAAATGAGATTACATCAGTCAGAAGGGATCCCAAAACGAGATTACATTGTCATCTGCCATTTTTTTTCCCCTTTAATTTATGACTTGTAGAAATCAGGCAACTCAATCTTGGCTCTTCAGCCGCTGCTTCTTGGTGCAAAATGCTCAAATTTGGCTTTCTGGGAGAATTCCACTGTGCAAATATCACCCCTCTGAGGTTTTAGCAGCTTTAAGATCATGGAACATTTCTTCATTGTAAGAGCTGCCCTTAGAATATATTTATAAGTTTTTTATGATTATATATATATATTTATTTTACACCTGTAGAAGCTGGGAGCAAGGAGAAAAAGATTTGCCAGTGTTTAGCAGCGGATTCAGCCTCAGATAAAATCTAAGCCCCTAATTTCAACTAAAAGCTGATGAGGAGTTTTTCACTAAGACATTTTTCTATTGAAAACTGTAATAGCTCAGTCAGTTAAATCCTGGGAGAGGCTGGTTTTTATGGTTTTTTTTTTTAATATCTCCTTGCAAAGAAATGGAGAAAGAGTTCAGTTTTGCTGAAGTTTTCAAAATTGCTGGAAGCAGCACAAATGCTTGTGTGTCATCTCACGTTATTTCAGATTATCCCAGAGCTTGGTAAACTTTCCAGGAGTGACTCAACTTCTGTAGGTGCAAAGAGGAAAACGGAATTGGGGAGACAGAGAATGGAAGGAATTAGAGGGAAGGAAGTAAAACCCCAGTTTGCAGCTCAACCCAGTAATTAATAAAATCACGGTAAATAAAAGTAGTGAGAGTTTAGTGTTCAAAGTCAGCATTGGATGGGTGTTATTTAATTTTGTGATAAATCTAAACTTCTGTAAATGATATTTTGGTTTGGGGGCAGAGTTCAGAGCAGCTCAGACCAGGGGCTGGGTGACAAACGCTCCTTGTCCTGAGGTTTAAACCAAACTTGTTGTGGCTGCAGATGACAGGCTGAGCTTCCCAGAATCCTTGTTGTCCTTTCAGTGCGTGCCTCATCAGCCAGGCTGTGATTAATTGCAGCAGGGCTGCTTTTAATTTGAAACAGAACCTCGGGCTGAGCTTTCCCTCCATGTACAGATCATATGTGGGCTGGCTGTGCTGATTTGTAAAAAAATACATGTATTTATTATACATAATATTATATATTTTAATTTTATAAATGTATCTATCAAATATATCTACTTATCTATTTAATCAATATGTATCTGCCCAAATAAATAAATTTTTGCTCTCTGATTCAGCCACAATCTCACCAATACCTCTGGCACGCGTGTCTGTGCTGGTGGGGAAGGTCCAGCTGAGGTCACAGAAACTCTGTGTGAGTTCAGCAGCTTTTGGGACCCACTGGAACGTGCCTGATGTGTGTCCCCTTTTCCTGGCAGTGCTGCTGGGCTGTGTCCTGCCCTTCCCTGCACAAAACCAAGAATTTGTGCCCTGTCTCTCCCTCAGCCTCCCCAGGGACCACTTTTGCTGAGCTGGGTCTGAGCCCTGAACTCAGCTCCTCTGCCTTGGGGAGGCCCTGAGGTGCGGAGAACAACCTGGGAATGGGCTGGTTGGGATGCTCAGAGCAGGGCTGGTGTGGATACAGGGGTTATAATTATAATTATGTCAGGTTAATTAGCTGTCTCCACGGAGCAGTGCTGAGCAGGGAGGGCACTGTCCCCCTCTGAGGTCACACCTCGAGTGCTGTGTCCAGCCTGGGACAAACAGGACCTGGAGGGGCTGGAGCATGTCCAGGGCAGGGAATGGGGCTGGGGAAGGGTCTGGAGCACCAGGAGAGGCTGAGGGAGCTGGGAAAGGGGCTGGAGAATTCCTGAGGGAGCTGGGAAGGGGCTGAGCCTGGAGAAAAGGAGGCTCGGGGGGACCTTGTGGCTCTGCACAAGTCCCCGCCAGGAGGGGACAGCCGGGGGGGTCGGGCTCTGCTCCAGGGAACAGGGACAGGAGGAGAGGGAACGGCCTCAGGCTGGGCCAGGGGAGGCTCAGGGGGGACAGCAGCAGGAATTTTCCCATGGAAAGGGTTGTTAAATCTTGGCAGGGGCTGCCCAGGGAGGTTTGGAGTGCCCATCCCTGGAGGTGTCCAAGGAAGGGCTGGGGGTGGCACTCAGAGCTCTGGTAGGGATCAGGCACAGGTTGGATTTGATGATCTTGGAAGTTTTTTCCCAACCTTAATGATTCACTGCATCACTGGAGTGCCCAAATCCCAGAGGAACTGGCTCTGTCTTGGCTCTTACACTTGGAACCTGCAGCTCAGTTCCTGGAAGGAATTGTTGGTTTAACTCTGGAGGTCCTGAGACAGCTGGACAAAGCTTCTCTGACAAACCAACAACCTAAAATGCCCCAGGCTGCAGCACACTGGGAGATAAAAACCTCCTGAACTACTAAAATAATTTCATTTCTGTGACATTCCAGGCTGATTTTAAGAGGAGGTGACTTCAGGCATCTTCATGAACTAATCCACCCTACAGATGGACATTGGTTATGATGCTCACTGGGTTTTTTTACAAGAGGAATAGAAACAATAACCCAAATTCTCATCTCTCACTGCTTTGTTCCCCATTGTAACATCAGTTCAGTTCAGTGGGACACTCCACCACAGGCTCTAGAACCGGGATATTACAGTGGTTGCACAAAGGAATGTATGATTTTATGGAAAATTATGGAATTACTAAGTTGTGAATGTGATTTCTGTATGGATTTCAGTGAAATTCAAATCTTGGGGAGCGATTCTGGCTTTAGGAAAAGACTGACAGACACTGGCAGCACGTGCAAACCAGAAACACAGATGGGGAAATTCATGTCAGGATCTCTGTCAGGTACAATTTGTACTGGGATGTTTAAACAGAATAAAATAGTTTGTGGGGAAAACTCATTATAGGAATCCTGGGCTGGATCTTGGACTGGAAGCTGATTTTACAGCCAACAAACTGCTGAGAGTCTTTCAGGGATTCCAAAGGATTTTTGGGTCAAACTCTTCCCAACATATGGATTATCCCACCTTGATCTGTTGACAGTGGAGTTTTCTCCCCACTCTAAACAAGAAGCTGCTGGCAGAAACTCAGCCCCTGAATGGTACAAAACTCCCTGTGGCAACAGGGATACTTTAAAACATCGATATTTCCAACCTTCCCCAAACTCTGGGTAATTCCTCTCAGCAGAGTGACCCCGTGTCCTGCTGCTGCTCCCAGCCTGAGCTGTGCCAGGAAAGGCACTGCCAGGTCAACAGCTTTCATTTCCTATGGAGTTCATTTTCCTGGAGAGTTCAGTCCCACTCTGGTTCAGTCTGCGGGAGCACTCACAGGAGCCCCTCAGCCCATCCCCTGAGCTCTGCCCAACAGATTTATTTAAGATTAATTCACTCCACACATACCTGAAATGATGAAGGACTTTCTGATTATTTTATGGAGTTTGCTGAGTGCAGTGAGCTCAGGGATGGGGCTGATTTGAGCAGAAGCCCCCAAATACCACAAATACCCTTCCTTCCCCTTCTCAATTTCTTCTCCTGCTCTTCTGGTTCCCCTTGGCTCTGGATCTTCCACATTCTTCAGAATTAGGAATTAGCCGTGTTGATTTATTTATAGTTTAGTGCAGCCTGGTTTTAAAGTTGGAGAACATACTGAAAAAGCAGAATTTGCTCTTCATCAACTTGAGTATCTCTTCCTTTGCTCTGATAAGCAGCTCAGCTATAACCAGAACAGCAGATATGGATTCAACATAATAGTTAGGATATAATTTATATTCTTATTTAAAAAAAAAGCCCTTGCTAATTGATAATTAAGCTTGTTTTGGAGTTATTTTATGGTTTTAAACAGGATAGAAAAGTGCTTGTGAATTCCTGCAAACAGCAATTTAAAAAAAAAAAAAAAGGGATTTAGGAATCTGTCTTTAAAAATAAGACAACACTTCAGCTCAGAAGGTGGCATTAATTGGAGGCAGTTAATTCCTGTGGCTTTCTAAGTTTTGTATTCTTTGTTGATGCTGAGCTGAGTAAGTCACCCCCTGGTTGAATAAGTCACTCCCTGGTTGAATAAATGACTCCTGGTTGAGTAAATGACTCCTGGTTGAGTAAGTCACTCCCTGGTTGAGTAAGTCACCCCCTGGCTGTGCTTGGTGCCTTCTACACGTGCAGGGACAGAAATAAAAAGCCATGGATGGTTATGGGATGGGCACAGGGACTGTGTGATCACTTTGCAGGTCAGTGCATTCCCTGTGGTATGTTCTGTTCAGGCAGAGGTGGAAGGCTGGAGCTTTCCCTGTCCCAACCCCTGAGTGTCTGTCCAGTCCTCCTGTCCTGTTGTCCTGTTTTAATTTGGTCAGGAGCTCCTCCTGATGAGCTTTTCTCCATCCCCAGTGTCCTGGGCTGGCTGTAAACTGGAATTTATCCCAGCCTCAGGTGCCCAAAGGGCTCAAAACTCTCAAGGTCAGTGGCTCAAAGTGGCACAAGAGCTCCTGCTGGACCCAGTGGCCAGAGCAGAGCATTTGTGAGGCCACCCTGACTTTTCTCCAGCAGCAAAAGCATCAGTGGGGATTTTAAGGACAAAAAGTCACCAAAATTCCCCGGCACAAAGAGCCCAGGGGAAGGGAAAGACTCCTCTGTCCCTGGCACTGATCACTTCCCAATCTGCTGCTCAGGGCTCAGGAACCATCAGCTGCAGGAGGTGGAAAGAACTGAGAAAACAATACCTGAAATGATCTTTCCCTCTGCTTTAAAGGCAGAGACAGGGGTTACCCATCCTGCCAGCCCTCCAAGTTGTCTCTCTTTGCACATTTGAAGTGCCTTTATTTGCTGCTGGCTGTTATTTTGGGTAGCTGCTGCCTTTTCCTATCTCCCCAGCTGTAATTTCTGGATAAATGGGAGGCACTGCAGCATCAGTGGGAAGGAGCAGGTCCCTGGCTGATGCTGGTGACACATTTGTGGCCCTGCCTGCTGCCACCTGAAGGGCTCTTTAGCAGCACTCGTGTGCTGGGGACAGGGAGGGGGGACTTGGGCCCACAATATTATGTCACAAAATAGAAAACCCCCGACCCTACAGCAGCTGTAATGGCATAATAGGATAAGTGTGAGGGAGAAAACAGCGGGGTATAATGGGCACTCAGCTGCCTCTGAGATGGGGCCTCTGTATTTACCTGGATAGAAGAGGGAACCAGGCCAGCATGGGGACAGTGACACTGTAAGTGCTCCAGGAGGTGGCTGTGGGTGAACAGAGAACACAGCAATCCCGGGTGTTATATAATAAATAATAACAATTATATCTGTGCTCAGGCCTGAGAGGCTTCACCAGCTCCCAGTGCTGCCGGGGCCTCTCTGGTGTTGGATTTCCTAATTCCTCCTCTCCTCCTGGCTCTCTCTCAAAGCCTCCTGCGTGGTGTTTTGTGCTTTATTATGTCTGGAGTGGAGAGCAGCTTTCATCTGCCTTTCTTTAGCCGATAAAAAGCCCTGGGTTTCAGCTGCTTGTAGGGCACAGGAATGTGGAGGGATGGCCAAGGCTGTCTGTGGTGTTTCCCAAAGCTGGAAATGTCCAGACTGGAGCAACCAAGGACAGTGGGAGGTGTCCCTGCCCAGGGCAGGGCTGGGATGAGCTGAGATTTAAGGTCCCTCCCAACACAAGCCAGCCTGGGATGGGGAAACAGGAAATCAAACAGGGGAAATCCCAACACTGGATTTATCCTTCCTTACCCACCCCACACACCCCGATCCCACAGGAGGGATTTTGCTGCAGGTGGCAGGAATCTGCCCTTGCTGATGCTTTGGTGTTGGAGTGCAGAATCTTTCAGGCCAAGACACGACTTTCTGGCACTCAGAACCATTTTTAAGCTGGGTTGTTTTTTTTTTTTCCTGCTGCTCTTTGATGTAGGCTCAGCTTTGCTCCTGGCTTTGTGGCTTATCTACGTCCCTAATTTCACTTCTCACTTCTTTGCTGACTGGGGTGAAGATCCTCCTGTTAAAGTGATGAGTCATTTTTACTTGGATGAAAATTTTGCTTTATTTTTTTTTTTTTTTTCCACAGGGGCACTTAGGAACAGGTTAAATGAACCATTTAGATGATTGAGAGAGGGAGATGCCAGGGGAAGTGGAAATGTGTGCTCTGCTATTTTGTTCCTCTTTGCTTCAGATTGCTTTTTATTCATTTAATTCCTGAGATGGAGATTGCTGAGTAGTGCCTCCCTCTGCATTGCCTCCCTTGCCTGGATTTCTTTTGGTTGGGATTCATTGATGGATTTGAAATTGTTGTTTTCCCCATAGTGCTGTGCCATCTAACAGAAAATTCCACATTACAATTCCAGGAATTGTCAAGGTGGACTGAAGTGTAGAAAGATGCACATAGGGGTCTGTGAGAATGTGAGATGTGGAGTTAAAAAGTAGGAAATGAAACTTTAAAATTTATATTTAGTGAATTTTCTCAAGTGGAGCCAATGGTTTTTAGGAGGAAAATCTAGTTAAAAAAATCTTAAAGTACAAAACTTAATGAATTTTAGAATGTTTCCTCTGCATTGCCTCCCTTGCCTGCATTTCTTGGGCTGAATTGGTTGGGATTCATTGATGGATTTGAAATTGTTGTTTTCCCTATTGTGCTGTACCACCTAACAGAAAAATCCACGTTATTATTCCAAGAATTGTCAAGGTGGAGTGAAGTGTTGAAAATCCACAGAAAGAGGCACATAGGGGTCTGTAGGAATGAGAGATGTGGAGTAAAAAAGTAGGAAATGAAACTTTAAAATTTATATTTTGTGAAAGATGCATAGAAAGATGCACATAGGGGTCTGTAGGAAAGTGAGATGTGGAGTTAAAAAGTAGGAAATGAAACTTTAAAATTTATATTTTGTGAATTTTCTCAAGTGGAGTCAATGGTTTTTAGAAGGAAAATCTAGTTTAAAATATCCTAAAGTATGAAACGTAATGAATTTTAGAATTTCCAAACGGCAGGGGATGTTTCCATAGATTTTATGGGAAAAAAAAAAGAGAATTGTTTTGGGTTTTTTCTCCATGATGTGCTGAAATACAGGTGCTCACAGAAGTTACAAAGGGAGGAACTGAAGGGCATAACCCAACTTTGAACCTGAAATAAGGAGGAAAGATTTGTTCTTATCCTAAATACCACCCCAAAAGGCAACACTATCACCTGCCAGTTTGGAATGAGAGCTTGAAATAACTGAATAATTTTGAGAAAAGATGGTTTGCAAAACCATCCCCAGGCCGAGTCTGCCCCGGAGAAAGAGAAAGACTTGTTGAAATATCACTTATCAGGAGTTTGCTGCTTTTCAGTCGCGGTTAATTCTGAGTAAATGGTGTATTAATAATTGGGTTAAAGCAACTCTTCCCACGGAAATGTAGGTCCCTGCCTGGCCTATTTCCTGAGATTTCAGGGGCTGTCCTATTTTCCAGGTGAATCCCTCTCACAGGATGCACAAAACCCCGTCTCACCAAAGGGAAACTGAGGCAGGGAGGGCAGAAATGGCCTGAAAAAGGACAAAAAGGTGTTTTAGAAATGAATGCCAACTTTTAGGCTCCAATTCCTCTTGGCACAGCTGTTTGCTCTCCCAACACCTGGAAACTGAGGCACGGAGAGCAGAAATGGCCCAAAAAAGGACAAAAAAGGCATTTTAGGAAATGAATTCCAAGTTTTAGGCTCCAATTCCTCTTGGCACAGTCATTTGCTCTCCCAACACCTGGAAAGCGAGGCAGGGAGGGCAGAAATGGCCTGAAAAAGCCAAAACAAGGCATTTTAGGAAGAGTATTCCAAGTTTTAGGCTCAAATTCCTCTTGGCACAGCCACTTGCTCTCCCCACACCTGGAAATTGAGGCACAGAAGGCAGAAATGGCCCGAAAAAGGCTAAACAAGGAATTTTAGGAGGATAATTTCAAGTTTTAGGCTCCAATTCCTCTTGGCACAGCCACTTGCTCTCCCAACACCTGGAAACTGAGGCAGGGAGGGCAGAAATGGCCTGAAAAAGGACAAAAAAGGCATTTTAGGAATAGCATTCCAAGTTTTAGGCTCCAATTCCTCTTGGCACAGCCGTTTGCTCTCCCAACATCTGGAAACTGAACCACAGAGGGCAGAAATGGCCTAAAAAAGGACAAAAAAAGGCATTTTAGGAGGATAATTTCAAGTTTTAGGCTCCAATTCCTCTTGGCACAGCCACTTGCTCTCCCAACACCTGGAAACTGAGGCAGGGAGGGCAGAAATGGCCTGAAAAAGCCAAAACAAGGCATTTTAGGAAGAGTATTCCAAGTTTTAGGCTCAAATTCCTCTTGGCACAGCCACTTGCTCTCCCCACACCTGGAAATTGAGGCACAGAAGGCAGAAATGGCCCGAAAAAGGCTAAACAAGGAATTTTAGGAGGATAATTTCAAGTTTTAGGCTCCAATTCCTCTTGGCACAGCCATTTGCTCTCCCAACACCTGGATTATCCCTGTTTATTGATGGATAATTTTGGGAATGCATACAGAAAAAAGCACATTTTGGGGCTGGAATAGGCTGATGGGTGAGGGGGAGTTTTGGGAAGTGGGTTTTTGTTATCAAACAATCTCTCTGTGTGGGCACTCTGTGAGCGCTTCCCAAAATTCCAGCTCTCCTCCCATTTTTCAGTGCCTAAAAAAATAAATAAAAATCTAGATCAGGCCTATCCGTGCTCCAGAGCGGCGGGAAGTATCACAGGGGGGTTTCCATCTTATCTGAGCACATTTTTAGCGATTTTTCTCCACAGGGAAAGGCAGACGAGGAGGTTTTTTACCATTATCGATCCCCTGGCCCGGTGGGGCTTTGCCTTGACCCTGGCGGGCACCTCAGAGCGGCCGGGCCGGGCCGGGAGGTGCCGCCCGCTTTGTCCTTGTTCCCGGGGCCATTCCAGCCTTTTTTCCCCTCAGCAGATGTCTTTTGTTCCTGCCCAAAGATTGCTCATCCCATTGTGTGCGGGGTTATGGGCTGTGCCCCAGCCCGCCCCGGGTTCCTGAGGCTCGGCCGGGCCTGGCCGGGCTCTGCCCCTCCTTCCCTCAGCCCTGCTCGCCTTTTTGATTTTATTTATTTTTTATTCCTCCTCCTACTCCCCCAGGGCTCTGGCTGGATTATTTCTTTCTTCTGTGAAAGTAGAGGCAGGGAAAATAGATTTAATTTTTTTTTTTCTTTTTTCTTTGTTTTTTTTTTCTTGGGCAACACCTGGGTCCCACCTTGGTTAAATCAGCATCGATTCCTCTTCGGTTTTAATGTAAATTTGGCCCACAACATTTAAAAAAAAAATATGGTTTGGAGGGGGATTTCTTTTTTAAAAAATAAATAAATATTTGCATCAACCTGCCAGAAGGGATGGGGAGAAAAAAAATTAAGGATTTCTTTGGGTGCCTGATCCACTTCTCTGCAGTGCCGGAATCTGCTGAGTTCAGCATTCAAATCTGGACCACAACATTTTAAAAAAAATGAGTTTTGGAGGAAGATTTCTTTAAAAAAATAAATAAAAATTGCATCGACCTGCCAGAAGGGATGGGAGGAAATAGATTAAGGATTTGTGTGGTGGCCTACAGGATTTGAGTGCCTGATCCACTTCTCTGTGGTGCCGGAATCTGCTGAGTTCAACATTCAAATCTAGCCCACAACATCTAAAAAAATGTGGTTTGGGGGGGGGGATTTCTTTAAAAAAAAAATAAAAATGTTGGTATCAACCTGCCAGAAAGGATGGAGGGAAAAAAATTTGGGGACAATGATAAGGATTTGTGTGGCAACCTGCAGGATTTGTGTGCCTGATCCACTTCTCTGCGGTGCTGGAATCTGCTGAGTTCAGCATTCAAATCCAGGCAGACAAATCCCTGTAAAGGCAGGAATTTCACCCTTTTGTGGCTTTTAGGGTTTTTGGGGGGGATCTTGGGGGTGCACTGGTGAAATCTGGGGAGGCTGGAAAAGCTGCAGTGTCCTGCAATGTCTGGGGGAGGAAAATGGATGTAGGGGCAGCAAGAGAGGGAAGGATGTGACTTGTGAGGCTGAGCCCAGGGCAGGGAAAGCTGATCAATTCTTTATTGCCTCCTAATGACTTCAGAGTTCAAGGTTTTCCCCTTGAATTTCAAGATTTTGGAGGGATAATTTGAGGGTTTTACTCCTTGTGGGGTACATGAAATGCAGGGGTTGGTTTCTCCCCCATTTGGGGAAGGGCTGGGAAAGTTTCTGCCTCGTTCTCTCTGGGTGCTGTGTTGTTGTTTCTCTCTCCAAAATTAAGAAAAAGAAGGATGGATGTGATTTCTGCACTGGCCCCCCCAGCCAGGATGTTTGTCAGCATTTTGCTACTTTATTGGAACTTGTGGAACCTGAATCAGGTCCACGAGAGCTGCTCAGAGGCCCATTATTTTCCATTATTATTCCTTGTTGTTCCAGTATTACTTTTCCTCAGGAACTAATTTATTTTTTTCCTTTTTAATTTAGTGTGGTTTCACTTAAACCCACACTTTTTCCTCCTAAAACCACCATAAATTACTCTGTTCCCACCTCACCTCGCTGACTGCAGTTTTATCCACACGGGATTTTTGGAAAGGAGAGGATTTAAATTTTTTTTCCCCTCTGTCACCAGTGGGAATTGGAGTGGGGAAAGGGCAAATTTAAATTAATAAATATACGAAAGGAAAACTGCTTGTGGTGCTAAAATCACCTCTTGGTCAGTCCTGTATGTGATCCCCCTCTTCTGGCTGCCTGCGGAATTGGACACGGAGGGAAGCAGAGCACAGACAATGGGATTTGGCCAAATCCCATCATTTTCCTTTCTCCGCCTGAGAATGAGGGAGCAGGATGTGATTTCGCTGTGTTTCTGGGTTCAGCCCGGTGTGAGAGGTGTGAAGATCCCAGCTATGTTTGACCCGACTCTATTTTTAGTGTCTCTTGCAGCTCGAGGAGGGGATTTGGTTTGTGCCTGGGAGAGGTCAAGGTGTGAGATACTGTGAAATGTGAAATGCTGCCTGCGTGGTCTTGGTCGTGCTTTACATTTTATTTGTCTCCATAAAAAATCCTGGTGGGAAGGAAGGCAGTTTTGGAGCCAATCCCAGGATACCCTCAGGAGGGGCTGTGTGAGGCAGGAATAGAAAAATAAGAAAAGAAAAACAAAAAAATCCTCTCAGGTGCTAAGGATGGTCCTGGTTGCAAAGAGCAAATCTATGATGGAATGTGGGATGAGGAAGTGACATGGGGCATCAGGTTTGGAACCTCCGGGCTTGAATTATTGCAGCATTTTTCTGGTTGTAAGAAAAGAGATTTTATTTCAAAGCAATTTCAGAGCCATATTTATATCCATGTCCCAGCTCCATCTCCCAGAAACTGAGTCTGATCATAAAGGTCATTAAGCACAAATGTGTTCCTGACTAATTGTCCACCATTTGCCATCTTGCTCTGTGGTATTCCCTTCCTTTCTGCAGCAGGAACCACACTGGAGTTCATAACCTCTACCCAGATGTTTTAGGCAGGAAAATATTCCGGGGAAGGTGTTAAATTACAGCCTGGGGTTGGATGGAAGAGGGAACTAAAAGCAGTGAGAGATCTCATCATTCCCTCCCTTCTCAGCTTTAGGAAGCAGCATTCCCTCACTGCCACCCCTCCTTTCCAGGGAGAGTTTTCTCTCTTCTTTTGTCCTTCCTGGCCTCAATTCACTGCAGCTCCTGGTGCTGGAGATTGAATGTGGATATTGGACCCAGTGCTGAGTATAAAACAAACCAGGGAATCTTCCTGGAGCCCGGATTCTCCTGGAATAGAGAACTCTGCCCTGTTTATCAGGGCTGACCCTGAGCTGGGGATGGAGGGAGGCTTCTCCTGGCTCTGTGTGTGTGCTCAGGGAGGTGCCAGACAGGAGCTGGTTTCACAGTTGTGCCAACTGGGGGAGACACCTTTTCCCTAATGCAGTGGGAGATGTGTTTGGAGACATGGGAGTGCCAAAGCATCCAGAGCACCGCGAGGTGACTTTGTCCCTTGTGCCCAACAGAAGTGTCCCCTCGGCCTTGGCTGGGAGGAACCAGCCCCAGGGTGATGAATGGTTTGGGCTCAGCGTGATGAGATGATGTTATGTTTGAAATCACCTCACCCCTCTCCCTTCCCCTTTCTGTGCCCAGCAACCTAAAGAACAAAACTCTGGGCCAAATGGTGCCCCTGGGAAATGCCAGCAATGCCAGGAGCTCTGGTGTCACCCTCAGAGCTGCTGCTCCTAAATCAGGTCCCCGGCACCTTGGTGGGGAAGCAGCGTGGGAAGGGGCGAGCCACCAACTGCTGCAGCTCTGGAGATCCACCTCCCTTTCTGCTGGGAACTTTCCGAGGAGTAATAAATTCACTCTGGCTCTGCTCTGAATGCAAAATTGATCAGACTGCAGGAGCCAGGGGGAATCAATCGGGCTGCAGGCGCCTGCGCCATGGGCAGCAGCAGCCCAGGGTGTGCCCTGCGCATCCATTTGTCCCCTGTCCCTGCTCCCTCCTCCTGCCCCGGCCTCTGGATGCCACTGGAAATTGATTTTTTTTGATGGAATCCAAAGGTGAAGCGTGGCGTTGGGCAGATCAGAGCCGTCTGTCTTGTCAGGGCTCCTGTTGGAGGGGTGGGGTGAGTGTTTGGGGTTGTTCATTAGTTAAAAAACCCCAAAGAAATCATGCTGGAGATGTTTCCCCTCTGTGTGAGGGAACGTTTTCTTTGTTTTCCCTACAAAACCCACCAGGTTCTCTTCCCCTGACGGAGAAGTCAGGGTTGCACACGTGTGCTGCACACGTTTCCAGCCACCCAAGAGCCACATCCTGCCGAGGTGCTGAATCATCCCCTCCCAAAAAATCCCCCTCCAGGCACCTGCAACATCCCCCATATCACACAGGGACAATTCCAGCTTTCCAGAGGCAGGGATCAGTCTTTTAAACCCAATGCAATAAGAAAAGAAAGCAACAGATGCTGAGTCATCACCCGACACTGTTGTAGCACCGTGTTCACTCCAAAAAAGCTGGATTTGGGTTGGATTTCCTTAATCTGGGAGGCAGGAGAGGATGGGAGGGGATGGAAGAACAAAAAAATAATAAAAAGGAGCAGAGTTAAGGTGGTTTTGGTAACCTGTGTATGATTTTCAGCACTGCTTTGTTTTTCAATATATATATAAGTATATATCTATTTTTCATTGTTTTTCTCCATTTCTTTTTTCCATTTTAATCTGTCTCAGTTACAGCTTTTTTGTTTTGTTTTCCTCCTCCTTTTATATTTTGCTGCAGTCCGTAGGCAGCTCCTCAGCCATGCCACAATCGTGTAAACTGCTCTGAAGTTAAAAGCAAAAAAAAAAAAGAGATTACATTGTCCTCCTCCTTTATTTCACGGATGCTCACAATACCTTGAAGAAATCACCAAGGTTTTTGTTGATTTTTTTTTTGGAAAGGATCCAACTCCCAGCCTGCAAAATGGAGCTCTTGGGCTTTCCAAGGGGCGAGCTGCATCTTCCTTTTCTCATTCCAACCTTGCCACCTCTGTTTTGAGATGGCGACAAAGCCCCCACAAAACCCCCCAAAGAATCAATCAACCCCAACTAATACTTTAATGACTCCTTTTCCTACCAAGGAAACAAAATTCAGGAGAGCACACACACACACACACACACCACACACACACACACATGCACGAACAACGAGGAAAAAAATCTATTTTTTTTTTTTTTTTTAAGGAAAAAAAAAAAAAAGGGAGCTAGAGGCTGAGGAGGACCTCGTCTGGTCAATGAAAGAAAGAGACGGATGTCTGGTGCCATGGCAATGGAGCAGGGATTACTTTGCACTGGAAAATAGGTTCTTTTTTTTTTTTTTCCTTTTTTTTTCTATTCCAGTTTTTTTTTTTTTTTTTCTCTCAGGCAGCTAAGAGTTGTCACCGAGTCTGAGAGGCCCATTTAGAGGAAAACGAGCCTCTGAGGAGAATTGAATGCTTGCTTTCAGCGGGGCTGCTGCTTGAACAGTCTGCTTTGCTTTTTCGGGCAAGGCAGGATGCAAACACCCAGATTTGTTTGGAGCACTCTCCCAATCCCTGTGTGTGTGCATATGTGTGTGGAGAGAGCCATAAAAAAAATAAATAAAAATCCCAGCAACTGGGAGGAACGTGCATTAATAACAAAACTACATTTCAGTGCAAACGCTCGTTGTCCTGGCTGTGATTCCATGAGCATTTCTCCCTTGATTGTCTGATTTTTTGGGGGGGTGTATTTAGCATTTTCTTGCTATTAGGCTGGATTTTGACCAAGATTAATTCATTGCCTTGAATGCAAGTCAAGATATTTTGTGACAAAAGGTATTTTTCTTTTAGTGGAAAAGGCTGATTTGTGGAGATTCTTCACTGGGAGTGTTTCCCTTCTGTGCTGCTTCCTCCCTACCCCCAACTCTGAATGTTTTGGGGGTTATTTGTTTGTTTGAGTTTGGTTTTTTGGGCTTTCTTAGTTTTTTTTTTGTTGTTGTTGTTGTTTGTTTATTTTTTTAACAACTCACTAAATTTCCAACCTGAAGAAAGTATTTTGGCCAAGACTCCATTTTTTTAAAATTAATTTTATTTAACAACGAAATTGGCCAATGGAAACAAACCAAAGGGATGCTATTTTCAAGTGGGATTTTTTTTTAGCTGCCTTTTTGAATTTTTGAACTTTTAAAGTATTTTTTTGGCTGGATTTTGATTTTTTTTTCTTTTTTTTTTGTTACCTCTTGGGGTGAAGGAAAGGCTTCTTGCCTGCCTGCCAGCCAAGAGATGAAGGTGTTCTCTGATCTGTGAATCATCCACCCACCAGGCTCCAGACAGGCAGATACCAAGTAGATTATTTAAAGCAGGTAAAATGGAGTAAAAGACCTTTCTGTGACTTTGCTGGGCTCGGCCAGGGAGTCCCAGGTGACACCTGGGGTTGTTCTTGGTGAATTCCCCTCAGTTTCCCACCCCAGAATGTTCTTTGCCATCACTTGTGGGGTGGATCAGGAGATAATTCCACTGCAAAATGGGATTTTTCAGGGCTTTGAGCTTTCCCACACGGATTTGGGGGGAAACTGGGTTGATTTCTCCCATTTTAAGGACCAGGAAATGCATTAATTCTGGCAGTTTTATTTAAACACAGATTTCACTGACATCAACAACGGCGCAAGTTGCAAAACATTTATTGATGTTCTGAGGTGATGCTGCTTTTCCCCCTTGGTAAAACTGCCTTAATAAATGAGCCAAAATATTTTTTTAAGATATGTTAATCCTGCTCTATATGTGCCCTGCCTTTTGCATGGCAGGGCCACATGAAAGCCTCGAAATCCTGAAATTTTTTGTGCTTTCTGTCCTTTCTGGGCTGAGTCGATGTTGTTGTAAATGGAATGTGTCTCCTTTCTCCTGTCTGCAGTGAAAAATAGCTCCTCTCTTTGATCTTCCCCTCATTTACTAAAAAGTAACCAAAAATAATCCCCCTTTTTTTGTATGTGTGTTGGGGGGTAGGTGGTGAAATGTGCCAGGATTTAAAAAAAAAAATAAATAAAATAAATGTGACCCTCCTTTTCAGCGATTCCGAACTGTGAAACAGAAAATCTCTGTCCAGGTAAAAAAATTTGAGTTGTCATAGCAACAGCAGGATGGCTATTTATTTTTGGATTTCCATTTTCACTGATTTATTTAACACATTGACAATCCATTTATAATGAAGAAGAATTCAAGAGGGGTTTTTGTTTCTGGCTGGGTTTATACCGAGCCAAGGTTGGGTTACTTTTCACCAGAGAAAAATAAGCAAAGATAAAAGAGGTAAATAAAAAGGAAACCTTGTGGCTTTCGGGGGCTTTTCTTGTAGGCAAATATGGGCTCAGAGGGGAGTGAAATCATGACTGGCTTGTTTATTTTGTCTTTTAGTGCAGTAAAACAGAACAAAGCTTGGAGTGCAGGGCAGCTGCGAGGCACAGGAGCCACAGATGCTCACTCACCTCCACCTACCCTTCCTCCCTGCCCGGGCTGCCAGGGACAGCTCAGCAGAGCCTTTGGAAGTGATTCCTCTGCTCCACCTCCCTGCAGGAGGCAGGGAGAGCCCCCAGGGCAGGGATAAAATCCCTATTTCTCCTTTTGGTGCTGACCCCAGTGCTCTGAGAGTTCCCTCAGGCTCAGCTTTGCCTTCTCTCTTTGGTGTTTCTGTTAAACCGAGCTCTGCTCCAGGATCTGCTGGAGTTTGGGGAGCCCAGACACTCATCCTGCTTCAGTCCCAAAATTATCCAACTCTCCTGCCTCTTTTTGGGCTGTTTGTGCCCAGCTGGGCTGTGCTTTGCTCTCAGGAGGGGACGGTTTGCCAGGCCAGGGGTGGCTCAGCCAGGGGAGGTGTCCAGAAGGTTTTGTGCCTAAAGATTTGAGCCATCCCTGGATCCAGAGGTGCCTGGGAGATTTTCCTGCCTCCCAGCAGTGTGGGAGCACTTGGACAGCAGGGAAATGCACCAAAACACCCAGGAAATCCCTGGAATACAGGAATTCTTGTGTACCTTCCTCCCTGGAGAGTCAATTGCTGTGCATGCCTTTGCCATCACATTTACCTGCCACGATCAAGCCAAAGCTCCAGCGTTTGGGGACTTGAGAACCTCGGAAGGTTGGGAAGTTTGGGGCAGGTTTTGGAGGAGGGAGAGGTGGAATCCAAGTAGAAAAACCCAAGGATCACAAATCCAGCAGATTCCTGCTGCAGAACCTGTCTGGGAGTGTGAGGTGAAGCAAATCTCTGCCTGGGTTTTCTCCCTGCAATTGTTCTGCAGGTTGGCTCCTCTCTGGGATTTGTTTCCTGGGATGGATTTGGGTGACCGAGATGGATGGCTTTAAAAGAGCTCAGTGAAAATTGAGCGAAATCTCCATTTTCTCCCACTATCACTGCTTGTACCATCAGTCCTGGCTGGTTTTCAGGACAGCAGGGCAGCACCTGCCCAAAGTGTTGCACTTTTTGAGGCCAAACCTGTTAATTTGTGAAACATGGGCTGGGTTTTGAAACAGGCACTCCAGGAAAGGGTGAGGTTAGGGGGGAAAAAATAAAAAAAAATAAAATCAAGTGTTATTTCTGGCTGGCATCTTGAGCCTGGAGGGAGGAGAGTGTCCATCAGTAATTCCATTTTTTCTCCTGACGGAGCATCCAGCTCACAAATTATCATTTGGGGGCCGCCAGTTGTGAGTGTGTGTGTTGGGGGGGAAGGGTGGGAAAACCCAAGGAATCAACTTCCAGACATAAATACAATATGGACAAGTCATAAACATTATTAAAGCAAGTCTATCCCTGCAGGGCAGAGGTTTTTTTTTTTTTTTTTTTGCTCATAATGCTTTCCTGATTGCGCTTCCGCAGCGGCGGGGAAGTGAATAGCGGCTGATTATCCACGGCCCGCGATCTACAGCAGCGGAAAACTGCTCCCTTTGTGTGCCGGGAGGGGAAAACTTGGAATATTCACTGCCAGGGAAAAACCGTCCTGCCCCTCAGCCCTGCCGAGCATCCACCAGCACCCACTGCTCATGAGGGTTTTACCCTTTTACCCCAAAACCTGCCCCTGTTTGGGAGCTGAAATGTGCAGGGCAAAAAAACCCTCAAAAATCTGTCACAGCCCAACCAAACACTTTGGGGAGTGGGGATGATGATGAATATTATTGTTATTTTCCTCTATATTCTGCTACCCAATGGGAGATGGGAGCTGTTGTTGCAAAGGCAGAATATAGGGGAAAATAATAATAATAATATTCATGATGATGATGATGATGATGATATTATCGTTATTTTCCCCTATATTCTGCCATCCAGCAGTGGACAGGAGCTGTTGCTGCAAAGGCAGAATATAGGGGAAAATAATAATAATAATAATAATATTCATGATGATGATATTATCGTTATTTTCCCCTATATTCTGCCATCCAATAGTGGACAGAAGCTGTTGCTGCAAAGGCAGAAATATAGGGGAAAATAACGATAATATTCATCATCATCATGATATTATCGTTATTTTTCCCTATATTCTACCATCCAACAGTGGACAGGAGCCGTTGCTGCAAAGGCAGAATATAGGGGGAATAATAATAATAATAATATTCATGATGATGAGGATGATATTATCGTTATTTTCCCCTATATTCTGCCATCCAATGGGAGATGGGAGTTGTTGCTGCAAAGGTAGAACATAGGGGAAAATAACAATAATATTCATCATCATCATGATATTATCATTATTTTTCCCCTATATTCTGTTATCCAATGGGGGATGGGAGCTGTTGTTGCAAAGGCAGAATATAGGGGAAAATAATAATAATAATAATATTCATGATGATGATGATGATGATGATGATATTATCATTATTTTCCCCTATATTCTGCCATTCAGCAGTGGACAGGAGCTGTTGCTGCAAAGGCAGAATATAGGGGAAATAATAATAATAATAATATTCATGATGATGATGATGATATTATCGTTATTTTCCCCTATATTCTGCCATCCAATAGTGGACAGAAGCTGTTGCTGCAAAGGCAGAAATATAAGGGAAAATAACGATAATATTCATCATCATCATGATATTATCGTTATTTTTCCCTATATTCTACCATCCAACAGTGGACAGGAGCTGTTGCTGCAAAGGCAGAATATAGGGGGAATAATAATAACAATAATATTCATGATGATGAGGATGATATTATCGTTATTTTCCCCTATATTCTGCCATCCAGCAGTGGACAGGAGCTGTTGCTGCAAAGGCAGAAATATAGGGGAAAATAACGATAATATTCATCAACATCATCATGATATTATCATTATTTTTCCCCTATATTCTTTTATCCAATGGGGGATAGGGGAGCCATTGCTGCAAAGGCAGAATATAGGGGAAAATAATAATAATAATATTCATGATGATGATATTATCGTTATTTTCCCCCATATTCTGCCTTTGCAGCAACAGCTCCTGTCCACTGCTGGATGGCAGAATATAGGGGAAAAGAACGATAATATTCATCATCATCATCATCATCATATTATCATTATTTTCCCTATATTCTACCATCCAACAGGGGTTGGGAGCTGTGCTGCAAAGGCAGAATATAGGGGAAAATTTTAATAATAATAATATTCATCATCATCATGATATTATCGTTATTTTCCCTCATATTCTGTTATCCAATGTGGGATGGGAGCTGTTGCTGCAAAGGCACCATGACGATGAATATTATTTTATGTTCTTATTAATAATTAACATTAATTATTATATTAATAATATCTTGATATTTAGTTGTTTTGCAAAGGCATAATGATTATTAATATTAATTATGTCAATAATAATCAATATTATTATTATATTGATAACATTATATTATTATTTTGTTGCTTTGCAGCAACAGCTCCCATCTCCCATTGGATAACATAATAGAGGGGAAAATAACAATAATATCATGATGATGATGATGATGGATATTATTATTATTTCCCTCTCTATTCTGCCATCCAGCAGTGCATGGGAGCTGTTGCTACAAAGGCAGAATAGAGAAGAAAATAAAAATAATATTCATCATCATCATCATCACAGTAGCAATACTAATACTGAAAATAGACTTTGTGACATATTAACAGAATTGTCACTAATTTCTTTTAAAAAAACCTAAAATGTGGGAGAAATCCAAGTCTTTTTTATGGAACATTTTCTTGGAGCCAGTTGTCCAGCTCATCTGAGGTATCCTGGAATACCCTGAGTTACAACTCCAAGGATCAGAAGTGATTTTGTTCAATATGCCATGTACAGCATGGCACAGCTCACTGGGACACTAATAATAATAATAATAATATTAAAAAAATAAAAGATTCTGTGACATATTAACACAATTGCCACTAATTTCTTTAAAAATCCTCAAACTGGAGAGAAATCCAAGCCCTTTTACACAATATTTGCTTGGAACCAGTTGTCCAGCTCATCTGAGGTATCCTGGAATATCCTGAGTTAGAAGGGATCCTCAAGGATCAGAAGTGCCACTGGTTTTATTCAAAATTCCATGTACAGTGTGGCACAGCTCACTGGGCGAATAATAATAATAATAATAATAATAAATAACAAAAGGCTCTGTGCATATTAACACACTTGGCACTAATTTCTTTAAAAAAAAATCCCAAAACTGGAGAGAAATCCAAGCCCTTTTACACAATATTTTCTTGGAGCCAGTTGTCCAGCTCATCTGAGGTGTCACAGAAAATTCTGAGCTGGAAGGGATCCTCAAGGATCAGAAGTGGCTCTGGTTTTGTTCAATATTCTGAACTGCACACAGGGACAGTCCAAACCAGATCTGTGGTCGATAATCAGGAAAAATTCTGACTTTATGCAAAGCTGGGTGTTGGCAGAAACATCCCATAGACGACGCCTTGTGCTGGATCCAGTCACAGCAGCAGAGTTTTTTAAGCAGATGCTCAAGGTGCAGCCGTTTCATTATTCAATTATGACAGAATTCTTCCCAACAACTTAATGAACATTCATTTGTGATGTATTAAACCACTTTTTTTTTTTTTTTTCCTGTTGAACATAAAGATCAGTGCTAGGAGCTATACATCCTCTGAGATAATTGCACCGTGTAATTCTGGTGCTTCAACAATTTATACTGAAATATTGATGGATATGTTCCAACATTCTTCTTCTTTTCTTCTTTTCTTTTTTTTTTTTTTTTTTAATTCTTTTTGCAAGCACATTTCATAATCTTTTAAATATCTCTCCCCTGAAAACTTCAATGCAAAGTGCAAATCCTCTTATGTAAGAGAAGTTTAATGCATCTGGATATTGCTAAGCAAACAAAAGCATTTCAGGGCCGTTTCTGTTCTCAGAAATAAAAGAAATTGGTAACAGAAGGTATTGTAAATATGAATTTATGAGGAATATGCAATAGCAGAAGGGCATGACTAACAAAAAAAGTTCAGGGCTTCTCTTTAATATCAGAAATACAAAATATCTTTTCTGATTTTTCACTAGCATAACTAAGAATAATAATAATAATAATAATAATAATAATAATAATAATAAAAACCTTCCAATTTCAAATAGGAATTTATGCAAAGTGACATTTTGCATAATCTCCTTAGGAGAGGCCCTCTGGAGTTTTTCTGTGTGTGGTTCCAGCACTGACCCAAGACTTGAATCAAGAAATGGAGATGCAGTGGGGCAGTGCAGAGCACTGAGGAGCATCTCAGAGAAAGAACCTCGCTCAGAAACGGGTTGGGAGAGTTCATTCAAGGGGGTTGAGTGTCTGCTGTGAAAATCCAACTTCAACCAAGCAAATAATCATCATTAATATGTAACCAGGATAAAGGATTTTGCTGTGAATTTATATAAACTGCTGAAAGCTCTCTGGTTTGCTCTGGGAGGAAAGTGTTGGATTGCTAAGAGCTTTGCTTTGCCCTCTGGGGTTAATTGGCACAGAAAATTCATGGAGTTTACCTGCAACATGCTCTCGGTTCCTGGTGTGGGGACAAAACATAAACTGGAGGGAAAGACCTGGGACATCCATAAAAACTCCTGGAATTTGTCACAGTGTCCTGTCCAGGTGTGAGCTCACAATGCAGTTTCTGTGTCTGGTGGTGTGGGTTTGTTGCTCCCTGAGCACACCACACCAGGATGGTTTTCTGGTTACTCTTCCCTAATTTTTTCTCTCTTTTGGGGCATTTTTCCAGCACTTTTTCTCTGCCCCACTCCTGGGTGTGTCCAAGGGCAGGTGGGGGGAGCTCTGAGCACCCCGGGCTACAGGAGGTGTCCCTGGCCAAGGCAGTGAGTGGAACAAGGTCCCCAATAAGGCCAGCACCGGCCATGCTGTGTATCCTGCTGAGGATTTAACTACAACTTGTCCAGACAAAATTTCTGAACCCTCCTGGTTGTCCCCAGCCATGTCCTGGGAAGTTCCCTGGCTGATAATGAGCCATGGATCAGCCTTTTCCCCCTTCAGCTCCTTCCCTAAGCCCACAGGGCTGCATGCTCTCTGTGAGAACAGTGACATTCCTTCACCAGGAGCTGCCCCCAGCCCCTCATTCAGAGGCCTCCAGTGGGAATCAGATCCTAAAGAGTGCCAGGCCAGCTGCAGTGTCCCAATCCCATTGTCCTGAGCCCATTCCCCACTGGAGCTCCAGTGTCCCAATCCCAGTGTCCTGAGCCCATTCCCCACTGGAGCTCCATGTCCCAATCCCAGTGTCCTGAGCCCATTCTCCACTGGAGCTCCATGTCCCAATCCCAGTGTCCTGAGCCCATTCTCCACTGGAGCTCCATGTCCCAATCCCAGTGTCCCAATCCCATTCTCCACTGAGGCTGCAGTGTCCCAGTCCCAGTGTCCTGAGCCCATTCTCCACTGGAGCTCCATGTCCCAATCCCAGTGTCCTGAGCCCATTCTCCAAGTCCCAATCCCAATGTCCTGAGCCCATTCCCTACTGGAGCTGCAGTGTCCCATTCCCATTCTCCATTGGAGCTGCAGTGTCCCATTCCCAGTGTCCTGAGCCCATTCTCCATTGGAGCTGCAGTGTCCCAATCCCATTGTCCTGAGCCCATTCCCCACTGGAGCTGCAGTGTCCCATTCCCAGTGTCCTGAGCCCATTCCCCACCGGAGCTGCTGGCATTGCTGCAGCCTGGCCCTGGCAGCAGAGATGTTGCCCAGGCAGTGCCCACCCAGGGCTCCTCTCCTCGGGCTGGGTGCCATCCTTTCTGGGCAAGGGTACAGATCATGTCCTGAGCTGTGCCAGACACGCTGGTTGTGCCTCCTTCCTGCATGTCAGCCTGGCTGAACAAAAAAAGGAGCTCTCTCTGTATATTTATATCCCTACCAGGGCTGTGCATGGATAATCTGACACTTTGGGATGGTCCTGGGGGATGATAACGAGGCACCCAGTGCTGCACAACGTGTTTTGGCAACAGGAAGGGGTGGCAAACCCCGTGGCCTCCTTTCCTCCTGCAAGTCTTCGTGTTTCTTTTTGGCACATCCCCGCAAAGAGGAACGAGATGCAAAAATCCTGCCAAAGCTTCTTGTGGAATAGATGACATTTATATTGTTATGCAGTTTGCTGATCTAAACATACCATTGCCTTGCCTTGATAGCCCAGGGCAAGTGCTAATCAGCTTGTTTGGTGGGCACCCTGCCATCCGAGAGGGGGGACACAAATAGAGACAGTTTGTGCATCATCCACCAGCCTTGCAGGAACACGATTCCCAGCTGAGAGCATGGAAATGTGTCTGTCTCCTGAGCGTGTGCACGTTGGCATGGAGAAGAGAAGTGACAGCGTTAAATGGAATGTTTTTGGAATCAGTCAGGGTTGTGTTTTGTGGCTGCTCCGAGTTGGATTTCACTGTGTAAGGCACTGGTGGAAATGGTGGAAAATGACTCTGGGGGTCACCAAATCTGCTCAGCTGAGCTGAGAGCCCATAGGACTGCTCTGCGTGAGGAGCTTTGCTTCTCTCTTCATCCTCTGAGGCATCACCAGAAGATGTTTGGTCTCACAGGTAACAGGGAAGGCAAGGAATTGGGGTTCCTGTATTTTCATCTGGGCAGTTTGCCCTCTCTGTGTGCCTGGAACCAGCTCGTGTGTGTTCCTGGACTTGGATTTCGTTGGTGTTTCAGGATTAAGGACTTTGATCAGGGTTTGCTGGAAGGGTGTTCACTTGTCTGGATTGTGGTGATGGAGGGAGGGATGGATGGATCCAGGGATGGATCCATGGATAGATGGATGGATTGATGGATGATGGATGATGGATGGATGGATGGATGGATGGACGGAGGCATGGATCCATAGATGGATCATGGATGGATGATGGATCCATGGGTGGATCCATGGATGGATGGATGGATGGATGGATGATGGATGGAGGGGTAGGTGGATGGATGGATCCATGAGTGGATGGATGGAGGGATGGATGTAGGGATGGATCCATAGATGGATCATGGATGGATGGATGGATCCATGGATGGATGATGGATCCATGGGTGGATAAATGGATGGATGGATGGATCCATGGATCCGTGGGTAGATGGATGGATACAACTCTTTGACAAAGGCATCCATGGCAAACAAGGAGGAGGAGTTGTGTTTTGTGCCCAGGAGGATCTCGTGGCTCAGGAGCAGAGTGGGGAGGGTGTTGTGGTGGTGTCACCTGTGAGTCACAGGTTGAATTGAAGCTGCCTTCAAAGCACAGGAGAAAACCCTTCTGTCACTGCAGGAGAAACTCTGGATTTAAGGAGAGGAGGAGCCCCTGACTGGGAGAGGGATGCAGCTCAGTGAGGCTGTGGCATCTCTCATCCCAAGGATCTTCAGAGCTTGTGGGGACACCAGCAGATTCCAGTTTTAGTGAAGCCACCATTTGAGTGATGGTTCAGGTGACTCCAGCCATCTGTTACACCCTGTGCTCTTTTGTTCAACAAACTTGTGACTTTCCTGAGACTTTCTGGATTTGCATTTGGATGAGGATGAGCCTCTCCATCCTCATCCTCACTTCCAGCAGCATCTGAATTTCCCTCAGTGCCATTTCCCACCTTTGTTTTTGGGCTGTTTGATGCACATCTCTTCCCTGTCTCTGTGCTCCCCTTTCCTATTTGCTTGTTTATCCCTCCAAGTGGATTTTTGGGGCCGTGTTTTAGAGAAAACTCGACCTGTGGGTGTTCCACAGAAACAATTACCTTTCCAAACCCCTAAAGATGGGCTGAAAGTGGACACTTGTGTGAAATAAAGGGAGACTTTGGGTGTACAAACAGAATTTGAGTTCTTTCTGGTGATCTGGCCCTCATCCCAGCCTTTTTGAAGGATAATCATCGTTCCAAGTGAGGTTTTCATGGGCTATAGCATACACTTTATATTTCACTGCGTAATGGAACCTTCCCTACGCTCAAGGAAAACAATTTACAGAGCTAATTGCTGAACTCTGCAGATATAATCCTTTAAATGGGTTCTCTTAGATAAGAGTTTATGTTAAAAAAGAAGAAATGTTCTAGAGGAAAATTATTGTTTAGGGAACATTGATTTGCATGAATTAATGTTTTCACTTCAGCTGAGAGTTAAAAATGGATACTTAAGCTAAGCCCCATTTCAGTGTAACATCAATGCTTCATTAGTTCTGGTGTGAGCTGAAATCCATTGTTTGTTTGCTTTTTTTTTTTTTTTTTTTTTTTACCATCAAACTTCAGCTGGCACGGAGTGTAACCATCCCAAAGATTTCATTTTTTGAATTAAATAACAAAAAAGAAAGAAGGAAAGAAAAAAAAAAAGCTCTGCATGGACTCTGAGAGGGGAGGATGGCTCAGAGTTCTCTTTGTTACTCACTGCTTCAGTTTAGACAAGGCTCTCCACCCTCCTGTCTCAGCCTACTTATCAGGGAAATTAGGGGTGGTGTTAATGATCTTACCTGACACGGTTGTGGCAGGAACGAGCTGATGAGTATTTGCACAGTACAATATTTGTACAGAGGTGCTGCATCACTTGTGCTGCAGGAGCAGCCATCTGTCACATCTCTCAGGTTGATAAAAGTCTGCCAGGAGAGTTTGGGGCTGGGGTAACTTTAATACAATTCGGGGTTTTTGTTGCTGTTTTTATGGCTCAGGTTTTAACTCAGAGCTTAGCCCAGGTCTGAGCTGTCTGAGTTCTTTATAGTCCCTAAAATCTGGGTTGTGGCACCAGGTGAGAGGTTCAGCACTGTTTGTGACATAATGAACTGGACAGAATATTTAATCTAATTTCTATCCCTTTTCTCCCATGTAGGCCAGTGCTGGTGGCAGATTGAGGGAGAAGGACCAAACCCCAGTGTCCCAAAGCCACTCCGTGGAGCACAGGGTATGTTCATTTGTTTTCCATGGGTTTTCTTTAATTATCCTGCAATTTCTGTCTTGTGCTCACCTCGATTATATTCAGAGGAAAGTTTCAGAATCAGGGAATGTCCAAAGAGGAAGGAACTAAGGGAAATATCCATGCTGAGTGTGCTTTCACCATGTAACTCAGCAGCCATTTCTAATCCCACCATGAATTCCCTTCTTTTCCAGGGTCTGTCAGTGCTGGTGAAGCCTCTTTGGAGAAGCAGACAGAAAATCTGCCATCCCAAATCCAGCTGCTCCTTCCCCCTGGCCAGCAGCCCGAGGAGGAGCTGTTACAGGTGAGATTTTCCCTCCTGTCACCTGCAGGGAGGAGCCTTTTGCTCCCTGTGCCACTTGGGAATTGAACTGAGAATTAAGAGCTCAGGAACATTTAAATTTAGATTTATTGGTATAATATTTGTGCTGTGATGCATCACACAAAGCCCATTGCTGCCACAATTTTTTAACTTGAAATTAAGGGGTTGGAAAAGGGTAATCTTTAATCTTTCACCTTCCAACTTAAATATGATTCTATGACATGATTCTATGAAATTCCTGGGTGTAAAAACACATATTAAGTGGAAAACAGACTTGACTCTCACTGAGATCATTAAAACCTCCCTTCATTTTATTTGACACCCACCATCCTGCTCAGAAAACTGGATTTATTTTTTGAAATCCCTAATTAAGGATGGGAAATTCACATCAGGCAGATGCTGTCACTTCCCCCCTCAGCCCTTCCAGCAAAAATCCATGTGCATTTTGGTGCCTTGGGCTCTGGGGGTGGCTTTGAGAGGCATCTCCCTCCTGGGACCTGCAGTCAGAGGAGTTTCATGGGCCAAGTTTAATCCCAAAGTTCCATCACAGGAAGAACCCCCTGAAAACAGCAGGAATTGCCACAGGATTTGGGCAGTAAACACAGGTTGGGACAGTCTGGGTATTTGCTCTAATCCCCTCTGCTTCTATTTTGACTCTGCTGTGTTCCTGCTCACAAACCACTTCCCTTTTTCGCCCTGTTTCCCCCGTGGCAGGAGGAGGAGGGATATTTTGGAAGCTGGAAAAGTTCCACTAATTCCTGCCTGGTTTCTGAACTCTCAAACCCTGAACCCCTCGAGGATTCCTCACAGAGATTCCCCCAATCCTCCCACAGGGCAGGACGTGCCCCAGGTGACAGGGCTGAGCTTCCTGAAGGTTGAGAGGATGGGGGAGTTGGGATTTAGGGGCTCCTGCTCCTCCAGGCTCAGCAGGAAGGATTCAGGAAGCCTGAATATTGTTAAAATATTGCCAAAATATTGCCAAAAAATCAGGAGTGGAAGAGCATCCTTGAGCTGGATGGATTTCTGTCCATGTCCATCTTCTGTCCATTTACCTGAGCTTTGAGGTCTCCTCCATCTCCATCTCTCCCATCTGGGAATTCTAGGTTTAAGAGCATGAGGGAGTTGGGATTTAGAGACTCCTGCTCCTCCAGGCTCAGCAGGAGGAAGTCAGGGAACGTGAATATTGTAAAAACATTGCCAAAATATTGCCAAAAAAATAAGGAGTGGAAGAGCATCCTTGAGCTGGATGGATTTCTGTCCATTTTCTGTCCATTTCCCTGCCCATGGAACTGAATGAGCTTTGAAGTCTCCTCCAGTTCATTCTGGGAATTCTAGGTTTGTGAGGATGAGGGAGTTGGGATTTTGGGGCTCCTGCTCCTCCAGGCTCAGCAGGAAGGATTCAGAGAGCCTGAATATTGTAAAAATATTGCCAAAAATATTGCCAAAAAAAAAACCAAAAAAAAAAACAGGAGTGGAAGAGCATCCTTGAGCTGGATGGATTTCTGTCCATGTCCATTTTCTGTCCATTTCCCTGCCCATGGAACTGAATGATCTTTGAGGTTTCCCCCCATCTCATTCTGGGAATTCTAGATTTGACAGGATGAGGGAGTTGGGATTTAGGGGCTCCTGTCCTCCAGGCTCAGCAGGAGGGATTCAGGAAGCCTGAATATTGTAAAAACATTGCCAAAATATTGCCAAAAAAATAAGGAGTGGAAGAGCATCCTTGAGCTGGATGGATTTCTGTCCATTTTCTGTCCATTTCCCTGCCCATGGAACTGAATGAGCTTTGAGCTCTCCTCCAACTCGTTCTGGGAATTCTAGGAGGCTTGATTAATAATTTTAAAAAATTATTTTTTGTTTCCTCCCTGCATAATGAAATATTGCAAAGGTCTTGCTGCTGTTCTGCCACAGATTTTGGTAGAATTCAGCAGGAATTCCTGGGGGGAGAATCTCCAAACCTGTCACAGAGCGAAGCCTCTTTTAAGGAGGAGTAAACAAATCTCACTTCTACTTTTTGGGGTTGATTTTGTTGGTTTTTTGGGGTTTTTTTTTCCTTTTCCCTTCAGCTGATATTTGGGAAAGTCATTTCTCATCAGGTGGTGAGGCTTGGAACAAGCAGAAAAAAACAAACCCCTCTGGTGTTTGCTGGTTTCTTAGGTGCACCACAGTGCCCACAGCTCCTCTCACCACTCCCAGGGAAAGTTTGTGTAAGTCCTAAAATAAAATAATTCCTCTGGCCCACCAATATCCCCATTTGGTCAGCCTTTTATAGAGTAATTACTGTTTGACACGGCACCACAGCCGGGGCTGGGCTTATTTTGGGTCAGGAGTTATAAAAAGCTGCTTGTGAAAAAGGAAAAAAAATAAAAAATAAATGAGATGTCTGTGTTTGTTGATCTGTCATTCTAAACAGATGAATGCAGGGAGTTGTTAATTTGCTTATTCTTTTTGATTTCTTTTGTTTTAAGGGTCATTTGTGAGAGAATTGGTTTGGTACCCAAAGCATCCAGCCTGGCTAAATTCAGATTTGTCTCTAATTACCCAAATTCTGATTATTCTGGGGTGTCGTGGTGATATTGGGACAGTTTTATGGGGTGGCACAAACCCAGGAAAAGGGGTCGAGGCTTTAACCATGGGAAATTCATTTTCCTGAGCAGTTGATGGGTGGGAAGAAGCACCTTGAGGGGAAGGTCTGTCCTCCAAATCCTTGGATTTCTGATCCAGGCAGCTCATTCCCACAGCTCTGCCTGGTGTCAGGAGCATTTTTTTCAAACCCAACATCAAAGTCCCTTCTAATTTTCATCCCTTTGATATGCACATGGGTATTTATCCACACGGATTTTACATTCTGGTCATATATGGACGTACAGGAGCTGAGAAAAGGAGAACAGGACCATGTACAAAGTGTCACTCCTTGTCTGCCCCCAAAATCCAGGTGGGAAACAGGTTGTGAAGCTGTTTATGGGGGCAGAGCGCAGGAAGTTGGGATATTTTATCCCCTTTTACAGTTTCCCATGCTGGGCTGCTTGTTCCACCTCAAAAAATCAGGCATCCTGCTCGATTTCACACAAGATCCCAATATTTTTAGTCATCCTAGGAAAGAATGTTGTGCTCTGGGATGGAGCGAGTGGCTCTGGATCAGGGATCAGGGCTTTGGTTGTCTTTCTCCTGCTGTTTTTATGGCCTGGGACAATCCTCAGCACTCTGTTTAACAGCAAAAATGGGATTGTAACGCCGAGTCACCTCGCCCTGAACTGCTTCAGGAGATGGAATTGAACTTTGGAGAGGTTTTTGGCATCAGAGGAACGGAGCAGTCATGAGAAGTATTCCTGTGGTTTGGCTTTATTCAGGATCCCAGCTTCTTGAGGAATTGCATCCATGGGATGGGGCTGGGGAGCCAAGCAGGGATCAGATCCCTTCACGGGCACTTAGACAACTAAGCAAAGGAGGGCTGCAGCCCTGGGTTGGTTTTTCCTGCCCAAAATTCCAAAATGCGCATGGAAAACTGTTTCTGAGAACAAAAAAAAAAAGACATGACAGCTGATATTTCAATGGCTTTTGAGGCAAGGAGGATCTGAAAAGGAATACATTGGGGGTTTTATCTGTTGAACCAGGAATCTGAAAGCAGAAGGGATCTGGGAGCAGTCCTTGGCTCAGGAATGGCTCTCAGGTTTCTTGGCTCCTTGTCCTCCCTCAGCTGTGCCAGGCAGGTGGGGAGTGGAATCCTGCAATCCTGGGCTGGAGGCAGATCCATCCTGATAAGGGAACAGAGCCATGGGCACAGTTTTCCCTCTGCTGGGCTGGGGTTTCCTGTCAGGTATCCATCATAGGGGATGGATATGGTCAATATCCATCATCATATTCCTCATATTCATATTTATCTTCTTGCTGTTACTGCAGGTGCTCCATCCCAGCTCTGACTTCTGCTGGATATTTCCATATTCCTGGTAAGAATCTGATTATTTTTTTCCAACTACAGTAAATCTGACATGTCCAGGTAAATGTTTCTGTAGGAAGCAACAGGGAGGAGAAAAATTCGGAGCCAGGGATGGAACCTTTTCCATCCTAAAATTACTCTGAGAGCTTTCTTTTATTTAATAGGCTTTTATTGATCAAAAAAGCTTCATTCAGAGGCTCTGCCTTGAGTAGCTACAACAGGTTTAACTCATGGTAGAAATTCTTATTTGAGTCCATTTTATCATCCTGGGTTTTGCTTAATTCCATGTTTCTCTTAAAGGTGACGGGGAGAGCCTCACCTGGTACAGAGACAGAAAAACAAGTGTAGCTTTCCTTCCAGCCCATTAATTCCCTTCCATGGAGCCCTGCACCAGTCTGAGCACACAACTGGGAGGAATCCCAGCACAGACATCTCCACACTGCAGAAACCCCCCAAAACAGAGCTGGGTTTGTTTTGAGGCTGGGTTTAATGCATCTGTCCAAAGTCATGGCCGTTTCTGGGAGCTCAGAACATTCTTTGCTGTTCTGCCTCAGGAAAGAAACTCAGATCACAGGGGCTGCAGAGAGATCCCAGAATATTTGAAGTTGTTTAAGGAACTGTAGAGCTAATTCAGAGTTCTGTGCTGAGTGAGGCCAAGCAGGGATTTGAACCTGATTTTTATGCGCGCCCTTTTCTTCTCTCTCCTCCTGTCAACTCCAACTTCCATCTTATATTAAAGAAACCATTCCTGGGGATTTCATAAAAATGCTTTATTCAGGTCAGACTTTTTTTAACTGACCCGGTGTTTTGTGTCCTGCCACCCCCACCCCCGAAACAAACAAACAGGTTCAGCAGTGGAAATTTCCTGAGGAAATTTTCCTGTCTTGATCAACAATTTGTGTTGTTTTACAGCAGTTTGGGTTAGAACTCTGCCTGAGTGTGTAATACAAAGGACAGAGAGCAAGGGGGATGTCCAGGATGGGAAAAGCTGGTATTTAGGGGGCAGTGTCCATCCCATGGATGACTCTGCTGGGTTCATTGACCTCTTGCTGTCCTGGACAGAAAAGGAAAGTCCAGTTTTTCTCCCTTAGTCCGGATGCTGACTCACCTGAGTGGGGAAGGCAAACAGCCACAGGGCTGGTGTTTCACTGGTGTCCCAGTGTGCTTCATCAGCTGCTGGGCTCTGCTGTTTGAGTTACTCACCCTCTCTTGGTGCCCCAGGCCTCTGTCACTGCTGAGCGAGTTCTTTCTCCCAGCCTGGCCCAAAGCCAGGGGCAATATTTGGGTGTTTGGTGTTTCACTGATGCCCAGTGTCAATCCCAACCTGTTTTGCTGAGAGCTGGAAACCTGTCCCAGCTCCTCTGTGCCTTCCCTTTGCCTGCTCCCAAATATCCCAGCTCCTCTATCCCTTCCCCGTGCCTGCTCCCAAATCCTGACCTGCTCTGGGGTGGGACTGATGAGTTGTCCCAGTGCTGTTGTGTCAGTGCCCACCATCCTGGTTTCACTGGATGAAGGAGCCACTGTTCCCAAATTTCTGCGGCCTGGCCATGCCCAAGCAGCTCTGATGGTAACCAGCCATCCTGATCCAGCCAGGGAAGCTTTTCCTGCCTTTGGGGTGTGTTCACACACCCTCTGCTGCTCCAGAGAGTTTCCAGATTCCTTCAGCCCAAGAAACTTCCTAAAATCTCACTGGATTGGGCATCACTGATGGTGCTGTGATACTTTCCCTGATTTCCTGTGAGCACCAAGCTGGGGCCACCAGTTCAGCCCGACTGGGAATCAGCTGGCTCTGCTCAGGGCCCAGGGAGGATGAGGATGGTCCTTGGCACTGCAGATACCACTGCAGGTACTGACCAGCTCTGATGGTCACCAGCTGTCCTGGTCCAGCCAGGGAAGCTTTTCCTGCCTTTGGGGTGTGTTCACACACCTTCTGCCTGGTCCATGAAGCTTCCAGTTCCCTTTAGCCCAAGAAACTTCCTAAAATCTCACTGGAGAGACCAGGTCCCTTCAGCCCAACAAACATCCTAAAATCTCATCACTGATGGTGCTGTGATACGTTCCCTGCTTTTCTGTGAGCACCGAGCTGGGGACACCAATTCAGCCCCACTGGGAATCATCTGGCTCTGCTCAGGGCCCAGGGAGGAGGATGATGATGGTCCCTGAGCCCTGCTGGCTGTGGCACTGCAGGTACCACTCACTGCAGGTACTGAGCAGCTCTGATGCTCACCAGCCATCCTGGTCCAGCCAGGGAAGCTTTTCCTGCCTTTGGGGTGTGTTCACACACCTTCTGCGTGGACCATAAAGCTTCCAGATTGCTTCAACCCAAAAAACTTCCAAAAAATCACACTGGAGAGAGCATCACTGATGGTTCTGTGATACTTCCCCTGCTTTTCTGTGAGCACTGAGCTGGGGACACCAGTTCAGCCCCACTGGGAGTCAGCTGGCTCTGCTCAGGGCCCAGGGAGGAGGATGATGGTCCTTGGCACTGCAGATACCACTGCAGGTACTGACCAGCTCTGATGGTCACCAGCTGTCCTGGTCCAGCCAGGGAAGCTTTTCCTGCCTTTGGGGTGTGTTCACACACCTTCTGCCTGGTCCATAAAGCTTCCAGTTCCCTTTAGCCCAAGAAACTTTCTAAAATCTCACTGGAGAGGGCCCAAGAAACTTCCTAAAATCTCACTGGAGAGACCAGGTCCCTTCAGCCCAACAAACATCCTAAAATCTCATCACTGATGGTTCTGTGATACGTTCCCTGCTTTCCTGTGAGCACCGAGCTGGGGACACCAATTCAGCCCCACTGGGAATCAGCTGGCTCTGCTCAGGGCCCAGGGAGGAGGATGATGATGATGATGGTCCTTGAGCCCTGCTGGCTGTGGCACTGCAGGTCCCACCCATCATCTCCTCGTTCCCACTGCCAGCAGCGCAGAGACGTGGACAGACAGGACTGGAATGCAAATTCAGCTCCGTTCCCTCGCACAGACTATCGATTCCGTGCCTGGCTGGCTCTCCCCTGCTAAGAGGCCACGGGCAGAAGGCAGCAGGGTGAGGAGGAGGAGGAGGAGGAGGAGGAGGAGGAGGAGGAGGAGGAAAACCTGTCACGATCGTTCGATGCGGCTGCAGAGCCAATGGGAGGAGGATGCTGTGGATTGGGCTCAGGGAGAACAGGGCTGGGGGGGTTTGTCTTGGCAACAGCACAGAGCAGCTCTGCCCCCTCCCAGGCTGGAAAGTTCCTGATGATGTCCCTTAATGTATTTGTCTCGCCCATGCCAGGCCCGTACGTGATCTGGGTGACTTTGCCGCCTGGTCCCTCTCTTCCCTGTGGCCCTCTGGAGAGGCTGGGAGGGAATCTTTTCTTCCTTTCTCCTGCTAAAACCAGCGAGTGAGCTCAAGGTGGAGAGATCAGCTGCTGGATTCAGTGCTGTGCGAGCCCTGAGAACAAAAGGGAGTTTGGAATGCTCTCTTTGTGGTTGGTGTTTTCCTCTTGACACCTCCCCAGGGCTGTCTGGGGCTCAAAAAGCCACTTTTGTGCCAGTTTTTTGTGGCAGCAGGAGCTGGACACCTGGACTGTGTTCCCAAAGAGCCCTTCCATGGAGCCAGGTGAATCCCTGCTGGAAATCCAGGTCACTCTGGTCTTGGTTAAACCCTCCCTGTGACCTGTGGGCTGAGAAAAGCCCATCCTGCCTCTCCCCTTCTCTGCCCTACAGCAGGAGCTGCTCTTTCCATCTCTCTGCCTCTCCCCAGCTCAATCTATCACTGCTTTCACCAAAAAAAAAAAAAAAAAAAAAAAAAAAAAAAAAAAAAAAGGTTTTTTTGATTAAAAACCCCCAAAAACCAGGAAAACAGCCGAATTTGTCCAACCATTTTCTGCACATTTATCAGAGGCTGGCACTTCCAGCACGGTGACCTTCACTGTCCTCTCCTCACCTGCCTCCTCCTCCTCCTCCTCCTCCTGCTGCTGCTGAGCATCCCCAGGTTCCTCTGGCAGGATTTTTTCATGCTGGTGGTGGCAGCCGTGGGCTTGGTGAGCCCTGTGTGTGTCCAGACAGAGGGGACAATGACAGCAGCACCGTGGGGACCTTGGCGGGGTGGCCAATAATGTCTGGGTCAGGGAGCGTCGGGGAGTTTAGTCAGCTGTCATCGCTTCTTAATTAAAAATAGCTGAGACTCACTTGCATTCCTGGGCTGTGTGCTGCCTCATTTGTCATCTTGTCCTCTGCTCTCTGCAGCAAAGCCCCTGGAACACCTTCAGGAGCAGGAGGAGGGGGGAGATCCCTGCAGGTAAAGGGAGCAGGAAATCTCTGCCAAAAGCTGCTCCTTGGGGCAGGAGTTGAGCAGGGTTCAAAGGGGATGAGGACACAGAATAAAATGTATTTATTTTAGATTTATATGTATAAATTTAATATATTTATATTTTTATATGTATAAACAAATTCTATATTTATTTATATACATAAATAAATATAAAATATTTATATACATAAAAACTCCCACAGGAGCGTCAGGAATAGATCAAACTCTCCTGGGAGCTACAGGAAACTTTCCTTGTGGACAAACCAACTTCCATTTTTCCATCTTGAATTTCCAGCTTCTTCCTCTGTCCAATGCTCCCAAAAAACATTTTTTAAAATTATTTTTCAGCCTGAGGCAGACCTTTCCTAGGTACAGAAGTGATTCCTAATTCCATGCTAAATGGAATTTGGTGCTGTCTGTGATTGCTATCACCTTCCAGGAGCTTTCACTAATTTATTTGGGATATTCCTGAGGGATATTCCGAGCTGGGAGTTTACCCAGAGCTTCAGGAGCTGCAGAGGGAAAGAACCAGCAGGCTGTGATATCCTTACCGAAGGAAAATGCCAAAAAAAAAGGATTTACTGCGATTCTCACTAGTGCCCAGAGCCAAGGGACACTTTTGGCATGGGAAGAACTTTTTCTGGCTTCATTTTTCCAAGTAAATCAGAGGTGGGAGAGCATGAGGCCACCTGACTTCCCGCACTGGAAGTTCCATCCGGATTAACATATTTGATTGTCTGGGCTTGGCCTGATTTCCGTGGATGTCACTGATCCATTTTGGAACCCGGTTACGTTTTCGGTCTCCACGGCCTTGGGTGGTGATGAACTCCCAAGGAGTTCACTGAAATGGAATATTGCTGGGGGAGCCCATCCAGGATGTCCTGTACAACACCATCAACCTGAGGGAGGGAAGGGATGGCTCCTGCCTGGGTTTAGGAATTTGCTGATCCCAAAACCTGGGATAATTCCCCTGAGAGCCCCAGGGAAAGGAGACAGGACCAAACCCCCCAGTCCTGCCCACCAGTGACCAACTGGGACCAGTCTGGGCTCCCCCTCCTGCTGCTGAAAGGGGATTTTTCTGGCCATACAGTGTTGCTGTTTCAAACACACAAAGAACGAGGCAGATCAAGCAAGGAAAGATTCTGATTTTATTTTTTGACTTTATTTTTTTATACATTTTTGGTCAGGGGGCAAGAGATTGGCCATAGAGGTTGCCACCCCTCTGAGCTCATGGTGAATATCACCATCAATCTCATTTCTCCTCTCTGAGAACGACTTGTAAACACAAGTGGATAAATTCTGAAAATATACATTGTTTTCATAAAGCTGGGTAAGAATCTTATTGCAAAAATTCAAAAACTCAGAATCAAAATAATTCCAAGTGACAATACAGTGATGCCCCTCCCTCCTGCTGACTTGACTGAAAATCCAGAGACACTTCTGGATGTTCTAAAACCAATTTTATTTCCTGCAGAGGGAAAATTTCACATGCAGCTTATGGGATAAATTCAATTTATTATCTTCAAACTGATAGGGTTTTTTTTGTTGTTTGTTTGGTTTTTTTTTTTTTTTTCCTTAGTCCAGTTTAAGAAAGTTGTGGAAGAGTTCATAGGGATAAACAGGAACTGAAGTGATTTTTTCGAGGATTTTAAGTTGTTCTGAGGTGGGCTGGCACTGAAAATCAGAAGCAACAGGTAAAAGCTCATCTGCAAAGCTGAGGACTGAGCTCTGTGTTAGTCGAGACACTGTCACTGCAGAATCATTTTTTTTTTTTAAACTAATTAAGCTCTGATGACTTCAGCTGTATTTTCAGCCTCTGATTAAGGGCATGATACTAATTAAACTCTTGAATTATTAAAAATGCAAATAATCAGACCTGTGTGCAGCAGCAGACTTGCTTTTCCACGCTCCAGGACAGCAACGGGAATATTTGACAGAGTCCCTTGTGGTCACAAGTTTTTCTTTTCCCTTTTCTTTTTTTTTATTATTGATGGCTGAACTCCACTGGATGCAGAACTGAGACAATTCAGCTGCTGGGGTGTAAATGTCTCCAGTGCCTTGCAGCTACACAAAGAACTTTGATTAAAACACGGCAAGTTTGGGGAGGAACTCTGAGGTTTTTTGCCATCCCAGCAGTGGCATTTGGGCTGGATGGGCTGGACTGAAATACCAGCCAGTCCTTGGGGATGTTTCCAGCAGCAGCAGCAGCAGAACTCCTGGAGCTGCTTTTATTTCCCACTCTGTTGTCGTGGCTCAAGGAGTGGAGCAGGATGGATTATTCACACCTCCAGCTGCTGTTCCCTGCACTCCCTGTGACACTCAGGGATGTCAGAGAGGTGTCCCCACCCCAGGATGTCTCACTGGGGCCTTTGCTTCAACCCCAGGTGTGTTTTGGGGTCTCACTGTGTCCTTTCCTTCAGCCCAGGTGTGTTTTGGGGTCTCACTGGGGCCTTCCCTTCAGTCCAGGAGTGTTTTGGAGCCTCACTGGGGCCTTCCCTTCAGTCCAGGTCTAATTTGAGATATAGCTGTAGCCTTTCTTTCAGCCTGGGAGTGTTTTGGGGTCTCTCAGTGGCCTTTTCTTCAGCCCAAGGTGTGTTTTGGGGTGTAACTGCAGACACTCCTTGAGCCCAGGTGTGTTTTGAAGTCTCACTGTGGCCTTCCCTCCATCCTAGTGTGTTTTCAGGTCTGACTTGGGCCTTCCCTTCAACTCAGGTCTCATTTGAGGTCTCACTGCAGCCTTTCCTTCAGCCCAGGTGTGTTTTGGGGTCTCCCTGTGTCCTTTCCCTCAGCCCAGGTCTGTTTTGAGGTCTCACTGTGGCTTTTCTTCAGCCAAGGTTTGTTTTCAGGTCTCACTGTGTCCTTCCCTTCAGTCCAGGTCTAATTTGAGATCTAACTGTGGCCTTTCCTCATCCCAGGTGTGTTTTGAGATCTCTCAGTGGCGTTCCCTTCAGCCCAGGAGTGTTTTGGGGTCTCACTCTGTCCTTCCCTTCAGCCCAGGAGTGTTTTGGGGTCTCACTCTGTCCCTCCCCTCAGCCCAGGAGTGTTTTGGCCGTGGCCCTGCTGTTCAGGAGGGATCTGAGGGAGGTTTTGGTCTCTTTGCTGCCACATCTCAGCAGGCACTGAGCCCCTCTTGGGAGGAATGTCCATCCTGCTGCACAAACACACCCCTGGGAGGGGTTTTGGGGTCACAGAGGGGGCTCCTCTGGTGGTGGAGAGTCCTGCAGGGGTGTCCTGAGCTGGGCTTTGAGCTGAGCTGGGCTTTGAGCTGAGCTGGGAGCTGTTGCCTCTCCCTGTCCCCCAGTGTCACTGTGTACCCGGATCACGGCGATTTCTGTGTTTATTATAAAAAACCCTGTGCTGTGCCAGAGCCAAGAGCTGCAGTGGTACCTCGAGTGCCACTTGTGCATCTCTGCAGTGCCCTGGTCACCCCTTTGGGGCCATGGGACTCGTGCCTGTCCCCTCCTGGGGACACTCTGGAGGCTCTGCTGGCCCCGGGACATGGGAAGGACATTCCAGGAGCCAAAGCAGTTGTGACCTGCCCAGGGGGAAGTTTCTGCCTTGTGCCTGGTTATCTCCTCACAGAGACAGAAATTGAGTGCAGGGGGCACTGTTCAAATGCAGCAAGTGCAGCTCATACTGAATAACCTGTAAATCTCACCGGGGTGAAGTGACAACAAATTACTGGAGTCACTCATCAGACAAAAATGACCCAGTGGCTGCAGTTGAGACCAGTCAATGGCAGGTGAGGTGGTAAAGCCATGAATTTTTTGGTTCTCCTCCTGACTGTCCTTTTAGTGTTGAAACAAAGGAAGAGCTGGTCATTACTTCACCTATGACAAGGGATTTTTCTTTTTTTTTTCCCCCTCCTCCTGCTCTAATGGGCTGCAGGTGTTTCACAGCCAGCCCAGGCTAATCAGGACAGACTTTCTGGCCACAGGCCAAAATTATAAAACTGTCCAGGGAGAGAAGAAAAGAAAAGACAAGGGGTGTGGGGGGGGGGGGAGTGTGGGAAGGAAAAAAAAATAAAATAAAGCGAGCGAGGGAGTCACTCCATGCTGAGATTTTGTACTTTTGTGTCTCCTGAAGTGAATACATCAGGAATCAAAGGTTTGAAAAGTCATTCAGCCCCTCCAAAGGAGAGGGGGAACCATCTGCACGCCAGGCTGGAGCTCTCCCCTCCCCGTGGCACCGGGGTAACCCTGGAGCAGCTCCACCAGAGCCACAACCAGCCCGGGAGGGTCTGGGATCCTGGCTGGCTGTGGGCATCTCCCTGCCAGGAAAACCACTGGGCCCAGCCCTGGGCTGCTGCATCTCCATAGTGACAGAGCTGCCAGGGAACCACTGGGGGCTTGCCCACTCCTCATTAATTAATCCCCTTTTTCGACAAAATTTGAGCTGCCAAGACAAGGCAGAGCTCTGCAGCTTCTCACCCTGGTGGGTTTTAGTGCTGCCTTGTCCTGGACAGCAGTTCTGTGTCTCCTGGGGAAGCTGGAGCAGAGCTGGGAGCTGTGGGGAGGGAGGATGGGCTGAGTGAGGCTGCAGCCCCCTGTGCCCCCTGTGCCCCCAGCCCCCTGTGCCCTGTTTGGGGAGGCTGCAGCCCCCTATCCCCCTGTTTGGGGAGGCTGGAGCCCCCTGTGCCCTGTTTGGGGAGGCTGCAGCCCCTTGTCCCCCTGTTTGGGGAGGCTGGAGCCCTCCCCAGGTGCTGCCCTCCTGGGTGGGGGCCAGGCAGGATGGGGGGCACAGGGAAAAGCTGGCTCCGGGGCTCCCAGCAGTGGGTTTGCCTTGCCCCAGGCACTGTGGCTAATGCTGAGCCCCCCGAGGAGCCCCTGTCATTGTGGGAGAGCCCTGGGGACCCTCCTCACCTTCAGCTTCCTCAGGCAGCCCCTGAAGGTGAGTGAGATGTGTCCCAGCCTCAGGGCACGTCCCTGGGAGCAGTGAGGGTTTGGGGTCAGAACTCCAGGATAATGAGAGGAGTGAATTCACAGAATTCCAGGTGACAGAGCCCAGCCAGAGTCTCTTACCCAGATTCATTCAAAGCCAAACACTTTGTTTTATTTGTTTATCTAAGACAGAGGTTTGGATCCTTAGCAGAAAAGAAAAAAAACCCAACAAAACCAACAAACAACAAACCCATGAGTGATTGATGTTAATTATTTCCATTTCAGATTCCTGTTGGCAGCTGGATGAGGAGGCAATGCCAATGCCATGGCCAAGGAGGGATTGCCAAGGCTCAAGTTTGTGTTCCAAGGGAGCCCCAGCTCTGTGTCACCTCTGCACCAGGTCAGTGCCTCATCCCTGGAGTCGCTGCCACAGCCCTGAGGACCATCCCTGGTCACTCAGGCTCTGCAGGTTTTAAGGGTGATCCAAATGGCACAGTGGAAATTCCCTGGTATCAGGAATTAAATAGTAGCAAGCCTGAAATGACTCAATAAATTGTATTAGATCGATTTTTTTTTTTCCTCAACTGATGAAAAGTTGCAGAAAGTGCTTTATAATCAGGCAGAGTGAGTCAGTTTTGAATTTCCTGCTTTATTTATTTATTTATTTATTTTTATTTTGCATTTTGTAGTTGTTTGGGACAGCCTGTGAGTTCTGGCTCGTTGTTTGCAAAGTGCTGAGAGCACCGAGACACCTCTGAAAACACAAATAATGGTGGCAGTGACCAGCAGCTTATCAGACCTTTTCTGATGGCTCAGAAATCCCTGAATTCCTTTATTCTCCACCCCTTGGAGCATCCTGGGCTTCAATTCCTGGCTTTGGATGGCAGCAAAGCCCAGCTGGGCCGTGGAGATGGGATGCAGAAGCACACGGATTTGGGGTGGCAGGGACATGACTTCATGCTCCTTTCTCCTGCAGCTTATCTGAGGGCAGGAAACTGGGGGCCTTATCTCTTTCTGAGTGGAAAAACTGATTTCAAGGGCACATGTTTGAGCCGGGTTGGCTCGACTTAAACCACGGAATCTGACGGAGCCTAATTAGAAACCAGGGATGGCTCCCAGCACTTAAAGGTTTTGCTTTCAAGGTTCTGATGAGCTGACAAAACAGATTAGTGAGAGGTGGGGTTGGTATGAGCCACGTTTGGCGTTTTCCTGCTTCGTGGCAGCAACGAGAGGCCCTGGGAGGAGACCAGAGCCCCCTGTGCAGGAGCCTGGGTGAATTCAGTCCAGGTTAATGCACAAAACCTGGGTGAATTCAGTCCAGGTTAATACACAAAACCTGGGTGAATTCACTGCAGGTTAATGCACAAAGCCTGGGTGAATTCAGTCCAGGTTAATGCACAAAGCCTGGGTGAATTCACTGCAGGTTATTGCACAAAACCTGGGTGAATTCACTGCAGGTTATTGCACAAAATCTGGGTGAATTCACTGCAGGTTATTGCACAAAATCTGGGTGAATTCACTGCAGGTTCATGCACAAAGCCTGGGTGAATTCACTGCAGGTTATTGCACAAAACCTGGGTGAATTCACTCCAGATTAATGCACAAAGCCTGGGTGAATTCACTCCAGATTAATGCACAAAGCCTGGGTGAATTCACTGCAGGTTAATGCACAAAACCTGGGTGAATTCAGTCCAGGTTAATGCACAAAGCTCCCAGACAGGACGGGCTGTGCTGAGCTGGAGATGCTGCTGAGTTTAGGACTAAATGTTGTTTAAACTACAAGAGGAGAGATTTAGATGGGATGTTAGGAAGGGGATCAGGCCCAGAGAAGCTGTGGCTGCCCCTGGATCCCTGGAAGTGTCCTGGAGCACCCTGGGGCAGTGCAGGTGTCCAGGGATGGCACTGGATGGGCTTTAAGGTTCCTTCCATCCTAAACCACCCTGGGATTCAGTGAAGGACAGCCCTGAGGGCCCCAGGCTGATGCACAGAGAGCTGGCACTGCAGTCTGCCAGCTCCCAAACCCTGCTGGACTGTCTGTGGGCAGGGCTGAGGATTTCAGCAGTCCAAGGAGAAGCCTGCAGTACTTTTCACACTTTTCTTTCCAAGGTTTGTTTTTCTCCGAGGCAGTGCTGGATGCCTGTGCTCCCCACACTGCCCAGGGCAGGGCTGGATGGGGCTGGGAATGAGGCTGGTGCTGAGGGCAGGGCTGGTTTATACTGGACACCACTGCAAACCTCCCAGCCCAGGGCCCAGCAGGTGCTTTTGGCCATCCAGGCTCTCCCGAATTCCAACATCCACCTCTGCTCGTGCTGCTGTTTGCAGTCTGTGTCAGAGTTTGCAGTTTCCCTGGAGTTTGCCAGGGTTTTCCTCCCAGCCCCTGGAGCCCCAGGCAGGGATCTGAGCCACCCCTGACAGGTCCCCCTGCCCTCCCTGCTCTCACACGATGAGAGGTTTGAGGCTGAGCAGACAGCTGGTACTGCTGCTCTCCCAGGGCAGCCTCTGTGTCTGGCCTCCCTTGTTTCTGTCCAAATCCCATCTGAGTCCTTTCCAAAAGTGGTTCAGTCTGTGAAACCCCAGACCAGGTGCCTTTGGCCGGGCTCATTCCTGAAATACCAGCTAGGAGAGAAAAAAAGCAGCTTGGATTGGGCTTGAAGTAAGTAGGAAGTTCATTTCAAGCTGGTTTTGGTTTGGTTTTATTTTTTTTTTTTCTGCTCACTTAAAGCATTTGAATCTTCCCTTATGCTTTCCAGATAGAAAACTGACCTTGCTTGGACCAGTCCCTGGTTTTTAGATTTGATTTATTGCATCCTCTTTTAGGAGGGTTTCAGAATCTCCCAGTGCCACCCTGCAGGCTCTGAGGCCTCTCCTCTAACACACCCTCCCTGCACCTTGACCTCGGGGGTGTTTCACAAGGAGTGAAGCTCCCAGCAGGTCAGATGGGAGGTTTTGCTTTCCCATTCCACTCCTTCTTTTGCCAAAACAGTGAGGGGAAAAAAAACCCCACCCAATAGACCTCACCAGCCAAACTTGGTGGAGGAGTTTAAAAGCTCTAGTGGCCTCTGAGCTTTGGTTTAGTTCTGCATCCCTGTTCCCCGCCAGGTTTGTCCTCCAGACAGTGCCCCAGGGCTGCCCACCCTGCCCAGGAGATGTGCCCTGAGCTGGGAGAGGAGCTCTGCCAACCTCCTGTGCCTCTGCAGCCTTGCCCAAAGCATCTGCTTTGTTCCTGCTGCTGGGCTGCCCTGAATGGCCCTTTTGTGTGCTCTGCCCACGGCCCCAGTGGGCTGGGGGAGCCTGAGATAAATGTGACAGCTCCTGGACACCGAGCCTGCCCTGTGTGTCCCTCCTGGTGTTTATACTGCTGTGCCGCCCCCAGCTCGGATCCTGTCACCACAGGGCGACCCAGGGGCTGGGGACAGCTTTGCTGGGCCGTGGGGACACAGCTGGGACCTGCCACTGAGCTCTTTACCCTGAGCAGTGCCCTTGGCTCATTTGAGGGGCAAACAGAGGTGTGGGACAGCACAGCAGAGCTGGGCTCATGCAGGGGGGCAGTGGCTGTTCCTTTGCACACCTGAGCAGCAGCTCAAAGAAGGTTTCCATTGGCTATTTTGGAAAATTTGATTTATACTGAAGACCAGGGAGCAGAAAGAAGGGTTTCTGCCTCTGGAACTCACAGGCCAGCTGCTGGAGTGTCCCCAGTTCCAGGGATCACCCAAAGCTGGGCTCCTGCAGGGGGGCAGTGGCTGTTCCTCTGCACACCTGAGCAGCAGCTCAAAGAAGGTTTCCATTGGATATTTTGGAAAATTTGATTTATATTTAAGCCCAGGGAGCAGGAAGAAGTTTTTCTGCCCCTAGGACTCACAGCTGGTGGAGTGTCCCCAGATCCAGGGATTACCCAGAGCTGGACTCCTAAAGGGTGGCAGTGGCTGTTCTTTTGCACCTCTGACCAGCAGCTTTTTGATGCTCAAAGATGAATATTCTGGAAAATTTGATTTATATTTAAACCCAGGGAGCAGAAATAAGTGTTTCTGCCTCTAGAACTCACAGGCCAGCTGCTGGAGTATCCCCAGTCCCAGGGATCACCCAGAGCTGCAGGGTGGCAGTGGCTGTTCCTTTGCAGCTCTTTGATGCTCAAAGATGGATATTCTGGAAAATTTGATTTATATTTAAACCCAGAGAGCAGAAAGAAGGGTTTCTGCCTCCAGGACTCCCAGCTGCTGGAGTGTCCCCAGTCCCAGGGATCACCAGAGGGAGCCCAGCCCTGCCCTGGCTGTCTCTGGACAGTGTTTGGCTGCTTTTATCTCTCCGGGCTGTCTGGGGGAGTCTGTGCATTGCTGGGCTCCAAATCTGCACTGCTGGGCTCGGGCAGCTCAGGGGCCAGGGGGAGGGAGATAAGGAGAGGGGGAAAGGTGGGAGTGGAAAATCCCATCTCTGAGGAGATGAGCTGGGCTCACTGGGCTCTTGGGAATTGCTCAGGACGTGCCCAAGTGGGTGTTTCCTCATCTCCTCTTTTCTTTCTTGCCTCTTTTTTTTCTCCCTCTTGAAGCTCAGGAGGAAAAGCTGCCTAGAAGGGCGTGGATGAGGGAATCCCAATCTGGGGGATTGGGAATTTATCAAATGTCACTAGAAAGTGTCCCAGGTAGGTGGAACCTTCATCCACCTCAATTGCAAAGTTGCAAAGATTTTCTTTGCATTCTTTCCCTTTTTACCTGGATTTCCATTGCCCATCACCTGCTCAGTCCAGTCCCTGCCTACACCTGGATAGGAGGATGTTGCAGTTTGTTAATTTTTGATTTTTGCTGGGGGGAGGTGAATCCAGGTGGAGGAAAAAAATTCTACCAGATAAAAGACATTATTGCTGGAGGATGAGAGGGGTGGGAGGTGCTGCCTGAGAGCAGAGGAGGGGCTGTGGAGCAGGCCAGGACAGCTGGCTCCTTTCAAGTGCCTCCCACGCCAGCATCAAAGTCCCCCCGTGGATGTCACACTCTGCTCTGAGATCTGGGGATCTCTCACCCTGACAGGGATCAGCAGCCCCTGGTGTGTGCAGGCAGGGCTGGGATCACAGCAGGCTCACACACCTTCCCTGTGCTGCAGGGACTGCTGGCCTCAGCCCTTTGTCTGCCCTGCTGAAATCAATAAATGCCTCTGCAGGCACCTGTGAGCGAGGTCGTTGAGGAGGGCACCCGGCAGCTTTGAAAAGGAGAAGGGTTTTGATCCAGAATAGTCCTCATGTCCTACTTTCCCAGTCCCCTGGGCCAGCCTGTTCCTGGAGCAGGGCTCTGAAAGCAAAGAGAAGAGAATTGTCTCCTCTCAGGGCTGATCTGAGGAATCTGGTGTTTCTGCTGTCTCCAATCCTTTCTGTCCCCTCCAGCTGTCACCTGTTCCCTTCCTCCTGTGCCTCTCATTAACATCTCGGGGACAATTAGCTGAGGGATGACGTGGCAGGCTGATCATTTAGTTTCTGGTTGTGATTTAGTTTCTCTGGTTGCTCAGGCATTAATGGGAATTGTTGGTGTCTCTGTGAGCCCAGGCAGGTTGATTATTTAGTTTCTGGTTATGATTTAGTTTCTGGTTATGATTTAGTTTCTGGGTGCTCAGGCATTAATGTGAATTCTTGGTGTTGGTGTGAGCCCAGTGCTGCTTCATCAAGGTGAAAAGAAATTTGGGTTCAGACCCCTCTGGCTTCAAACCCAGCTCGACCCCAAAGGGACCCAGATTTGATTTGACATGCAATGCACATTTCCCCTGCATTCAGCCCGAGCCCAGGAGTGACACAGCCCCATTCAGAGCCATGAAAACAAATGCAAATCCCTGTGCCGTGGTTTGTTCTGCTGGATTAGCCCCTTTCCCCCCCAGATTGATGCAGGGGCATTTGCAGGTGTTTTTTCTCTGTGGTAGTCCTGGCATGCAGGGCTTTGGAAGAGTGGCCACTGTGGGCTCTGGGAGGGCACTGCCAATAAAAAAAGGGATTTTTTTTTCAGGATAAAAGGGTGGATGCAGAATCCTGACCCTTTGGACCACATACCCTCCCATCTCTGGGATTCTTCATCATTCCTCCGACCTTCCTGCAGCACTGGAGGATTTTCACTGGAAAATAAAGCAGCCTTGATAGGATGGGCCTTTTTAATTTTATTTTCCTTTTATTTGCTCAGGGGTATAAAAACGGTATCTTTTAACCTGTCAGTTTGCGTTTACAACACAGCTGAGGTTTGAAAGAAGCTGTCCAAAATGAAACCCAGGAGTAATGGGAGTGTGTTGGGAGAGCCAGTAGGCATTGAATAGTCTCTGTGGTGGCAGAAAAGCCTTAGGCTTCAACTGATTGCTAATTACGTGCCTTTATTCCTTTTTAAGAAAATACCATGCAAGGTTTGTGAAGGAGGTAAAGTGTGTTAATCTGTGCAGAGTTTACCAGTTTTGGGGTTGGTGGTTTTTTTTCCCTTTATTTTTTTCCCCTTTTATTTAAAAAATAATAAAAATTCCTCATGCCTCCATTTGGTTTTACAGCCTGGTTTGAAAACGGAGCCACATTCTCAAATCCTGCCACCCATCTCTTAGAGCCCCTGTGTAAAGGGCACAAGTTATTCCACCTTAAAAAAGAAAAGGAAAAAAAAAAGAAAAAGGGAAAAAAAAAAAAAAAAAAAAAAAAGAAAAAAAACCCAGCTCAAAACCCACGCTGTGCAGAGAGGGAGAGAGTTACAGCAAGTGGGCCCCCCGCTTTTCTCCGAGGGGGAATGTAAGCAGATCCTGCCTGAAACTGCTTCCCTCAGCAGTTTTCAGCTTGTTTTAATTGGCCTGGCCTGAAAGAATTCTGAATGCTGTACCTGTGCCAAGGAAAATGCAAATGTTTCCCTGAGCCTGGGCTGGTGGGGCCTGTCCCCAGCCTGGACACAGGGACCGGGTGGGAAACGGGCAGGGCTCGTCCTAACCCAGCTCTGGGGGACAAAGGGCTCTGGAAAATTAAATGTGAGCAGGGAGAAGTGCTGGGTTACCTGCTGGAGGTCCAAGGGGTTTGGAAAATCCAGTGTGAGCAGATAGAGATGCAGGGTTAACTGCTGGAACTCCAGGGGCTTTGGAAAATCAAATGTAAACAAGGAGAAATCCAGGGTTAACTGCTGAATGTCCAAGGGGTTTGGAAAATCAAATGTGAGTAGGGAAAAGTGAGGGGTTACCTGCTGGAGGTCCAAGGGGTTTGGAAAATCAAATGTAGGCAAGGAGAAATCCAGGGTTACCTGCTGAATGTCCAAAGGTTTTGGAAAATTAAATGTGAGTAGGGAAAAGTGAGGGGTTACCTGCTGGAGGTCCAGGGGTTTTGGAAAATTCAGTATGAACAGGGAGAAATCCTGGGTTACTTGCTGGATGTCCAAAGGTTTTGGAAAATCAAGTGTGAGCAGGGAGAAATCCTGGGTTACTTGCTGGAAGTTCAAGGGGTTTGGAAAATCAAGTGTGAGCAGATAGAGATGCAGGGTTAACTGCTGGAGGTCCAAGGGGTTTGGAAAATCAGATGTGAGTAGGGAGAAATCCAGGGTTACCTGCTGGAAATGCAGCAAATGGAGGAGCTTTGTGTTGCCTGGCACTGGGCTGGGGGGTCCTTTACTTCTCCCTTTCCACCTTTTGGTTGATCTGTGTAGTTTTCCTGTCAGGAACGTGCCCTGGGGCAGCCCTGCAGCCCCTGGGGATGGGGCTGGTGGGTGTCCTTGGAAAACTGAGCCCCTGCACTGATCCCAGACCCCCAGAGCTGCAGGGATGGGCAGGGTGGGCTCTGGGACAGGCCCAGTTCCCATTTGGCTCCACTGGATGGGAGCTGTCCCTGGTTTAGGATGTGTTTGTAGGGGCACAGGGCAGGACTGCAGCCCCAGATCCCATTTTTGTGCTGTTTGTGCCCTGGAGATGCTGCACAGGATTGTCCTTCACTGAGCCCCACAATGGTCTGGGTTGGACAAGATCTGAAATATCTTCTCCTTCCACCTCCCACCATCCCAGGCTGCTCCAGCCTGGCCTTGGACACTCCTGGGGATCCTCAGCTGCTCTGGGCACCCTATTCCATCCAAAACCTGATTTTTTAATGCTGTTCATCTCCAAAAAAAAAGCTGCATGAACCCCCCAAAAACACCCCAAGAGACACCAAACCAAACAAAACCAGCAACAATTCCTTTGGAATGACTGAGTTTTGTGTATTTCCTGTGGTTTTCCGCACCCCGTGTGGGGCTGGGCTCCAAAATCCCCTCAGAGATGGAAGTTTTCCTCGTGCTGGGCATCCCTCAGGGTGACCATTCCTAGTGCAGATAACTCCAAAATATAAATATTCCTGATTAAAGGCACGTTTTTAGGCATCCATGAATCATCCCTCCTCCTAAAGGGCACATCCTAAAGTTCTGGAATGAGAGAATAAGGAAAAAAAATTACCTGGCTCAGCTTCTTCTTCTTCTGCCTCGTGTCAAATAACAGCCCAGCTGTGATTTGGGAAAAGAATTAATTTTCAATAACTGGTTGATCAATTCTTTTCTGTCTCTGCAATTCCCTATCCAGTAATGAATGTGCATCCTCTGCATTTTTTCCAGAGAAAAATCCAGCATCTTGGGGTATTTAAAATTAGATCTGTATACATTTACAGGGTAATGATTATCCTGAATTTCATCCGAGGCAATTAAAAAAGCATCATGATGACATTTAAGGTGATATTTTTCTCCCCTATGTTAAATAATTATAAATAATAATAATGATTAAACAAATTATTCTGTTCCTCCCAGTCTGGATCAACCTTTAGGTTAATAATCTAAATCATTAAAATTCATCTGTCTCTCCAAGGATTGAGTAGTTAAAAAAAAAAAAAAAAGAATTAAAAATTGGAGGAACCTTTCTGCAAGAGAGGTGATTGATAATTACCAAAGCAAAGATGTTTTGTGAGTGAAAAATGGGGCAGCTCAGCAGATTGATTGGGTGTGATGCTGGGCAGGTTGAGGTGATGTTTTCAGCAAGTAAAGTTCTTTTTTAAATCAGTTTTTATCAACTGGAATCTTCTCAGGGATCAAGTCCAAGGCTGTTTCCCACCAGGCAGAGCTGTGGGGTGACCTCAGGTCACTGAGGGCCATTTTTGGAGATTATTTGTTAATTGGGATAGGAGTTAGACCCTCATACCTGTAAATTTTTATTATTGTTCCTCAAACTGTCTCCATGAATGAGATTTTCCTTGACTCACTTCAATCATTTAAAATCCAGAGTTGAGCCTGGTAGTGTCCATCATTTCCTCTGCTTCAGGGCTGGTTGATTGATTCACCTCCAGAGCTGCTTAAATCTCTTTATTTAGGATTTAAAGCAGTGAAACTAAGAGTTGAGAATGGAAGGTCAACTTTTGGGAAATTCAACTTTTGGGAAACCCAACTTTTTGGAGATTACAGCAGAGTTGAGAATGGAAGCCCAGCTTTTAGGAAACCAAACTTTTCGGACCCAACTTTTAGGAAACCCAACTTTTAGGACCTGAATTTTAGGAGATTACAGCTGAGTTGAGAACGGAAACCCAACTTTTAGGGCCCAACTTTTTGAATACTCAACTTTTAGGACCCAGTTTTTAGGACACCCAACTTTTAGCAGATTACAGAATCAGGTTCAAGTTTTCAGCCTCTTTTTCTGTAGATACAATTGCAACAATAATAAAGGGAAAAAAACACCCAAAATGCTGTTGAGCCGAGCAATGCAGGATCACTCCCTGAAAAGTGTTTTAGCCCCCAACTTTTGGAAAACCAAACTTTTAGGAAACCAAACTTTTAGGACCCAAATTTTAGGAAACCCAGCTTTTAGGAAACCCAAATTTTAGGAGATTTCAGATGAGAGGTGAATCAGGCATTGCAACAATAATATAGGGAATAAAAACCCCAAAATACTGTCGAGTAGAGCAATGCAGGATCACTCCCTCAAAGGTGTTTTAGGCCCCAACTTTTGGGAAACTCAACTTTTAAGACCCAACTTTTAGGAGATTACAGATGAAAGGTGAATCAGGTTCAAACTCTCAGCCTCCTTTTTCTGTACAATATTTTCTGTACGATACAATTGCAACAATAATGTATGGAAAAAAAAAACCCAAAATGCTGTTGAGCCGAGCAATGCAGGATCACTCCCTGAAAGGCGTTTTAGCCCCCAACTTTTGGGAAACCCAACTTTTAGGAAACTAAACTTTTAGGACCCAAATTTTAGGAAACCCAGCTTTTAGGACCCAACTTTTAGGAGATTACAGCTGAAAGGTGAATCGGGCATTGCAACAATAATATAGGGAATAAAAACCCCAAAATACTGTTGAGCAGAGCAATGCAGGATCACTCCCTCAAAGGTGTTTTAGGCCCCAACTTTTGGGAAACTCAACTTTTAGGACCCAACTTTTAGGAGATTACAGCTGAAAGGTGAATCAGGTTCAAACTCTCAGCCTCCTTTTTCTGTACAATATTTTCTGTACGATACAATTGCAACAATAATGGAGGGAAAAAACCACCCAAAATGCTGTTGAGCCGAGCAATGCAGGATCACTCCCTGAAAGATGTTTTAGGCCCCAACTTTTAGGAAACCCAACTTTTGTGAAACCAAACTTTTAGGAAACCAAACTTTTAGGACCCAAACTTTAGGAAACTCAGCTTTTAGGACTCAACTTTTAGGAGATTACAGCTGAAAGGTGAATCAGGTTCAAGCTCTCAGCCCCTTTTTCTGTACAATATTTTCTGTGCAATACAATTGCAACAATAATGTATGGAAAAAACCCCAAAACCAACCCAAAATGCTGTTGAGCAGAGAAATACAGGATCACTCCCTGAAAGGTGTTTTAGCTCCCAACTTTTGGGAAACCAAACTTTTAGGAAACCCATCTTTTAGGACCCTATTTTTAGCAGATTAAACCTGAAAGGTGAATCAGGTTCAAGCTCTCAGCCCTTTTTCTGTGCAGTATTTTCTGTACGATACAATTGCAATGATAATGTAGGGAAAAGAAAAAAACACCCAAAATGGTGTTGAGCAGAGAAATGACTCCCTGAAAGGTGTTTGGGCTCTTTTGGACCCTTCCCTGGATGATCAGAGACTCCTTTGGCCACGAGGATGGATTTCCAGTGCGGGGAGGGAAGATTTTCCTGTGGGTTTTATTGGATTGTGTTGCTCCACCTCTTTACAGAATTTCTCAGGAGTTATCTGGGTTCATCCATCTTCCCCTCTCCCTCTGGGCTGTTAAATCTTTTCCCACCCTGCCACAACCAGGCCTTTATGTTGTCTTTATAAATTGCTTTTTTCTTGTTGTTGTTGTTGAGTGTGACTGAGGTTTGCAGGAAAATGATCCCTCCTTCAAAGGGGTTGGGACCAAATGGATTCCCTAAAATACAGAATTGGAATAAGGGTATGGAAACACCCCCCTCAGAGGAATTGGGATCAAAAAAGATTCCCCATATAAAGAATTTAGAATAAGGATATAAAATAAGGATATATGAACACCCCTTTTCAAAGGGATTGGGACCGAATGGGTTCCCTAAATACAGAATTAGACTAAAGATGTAAAATAAGGGTATAGAAACACCCCTCTCCAAGGAATTGGGGCCAAATGGATTCCCTACATACAGAATATGGAATAAAGATGTAGAATAAGGATATAGAAACAGCCTTCTCAGAGGAATCGGGACCAAATGGATTCCCCATATCCAGAATATAGACTAAAGATATAAAATAAGGATATATAAACACCCCTCTCCAAGGAATTGGGGACAAATGGATTCCCTACATACAGAATATGGAATAAAGATGTAAAAATAAGGATATAGAAACAGCCTTTTCAAAGGAATTTGGGACCAAATAGATTTCCTATATATGAAATAGAGACTAAAGTTATAAAATAAGGGTATATAAACACCCCCCTCAAAGGAAATGGGACCAAATAGTTCCCTGCATAAAGAATATAGAATAAGAATATAGAATAAGGATATATGATCACCCCCTTCAGAGAATTTTGGGCCAAATGGATTCCCTATGTCCAGAATATGGAATAAAAATATAGAATAAGGATATATGAACCCCCCCTTCAGAAGAATTGGGACCACAAAGATTTCCTCTATAAAGAATATAGAATAAGGATATATGAACACCCCATTCAGAGAAATTGGGGCAAAATGGATTCCTTATATCCAGAATATGGAATAAAAATACAAAATAAGGATATACCTAAACCCCCTTCAGAAGAATTGGGACCACAGAGATTTCCTATCTAAAAAAATATAGACTAAGGATATATAATAATAATAATATATGAACAGTCCATTTAGAGGAGCTGGGACTAAATAGACTCCCTATATCCAGAATATGGAATAAATATGTAGAATAAGGATACAGAAAGACCTCTCTGAGAGGAATCAGGACCAAATGGATTCCCTAAATACAGAATATGGAATAAATATGTACAACAAGGATAGAGAAACACCCCTCTCAGAGGAATCAGGACCAAACAGATTCCCTAAATGCAGAATATGGAATAAGGATCTATAAACCCCACCTTCAAAGGAATCAGGTGCAGGCAGAACTCCCTTTATCTGGAACAAAGCCTGAGGACATGCAGCACACAGACAGAATCCAGGGGCTGCAGCTCCATCTGCTCTCACTGCACACAGACCTGCCTGTTGATAACTCCCCTCCGCCTCCTTTTTATTTCCCTTTTAAACACATTTTTACACTCCCATCTCCCTTCCCTGGCCAGTGAGAATTTTTAGGCTTTCTAACCCTGTCTCCTCAGCACCTCAGTGGGGTTATCCCAGCTCCTGCTGGAAATCCAGGGATCCTCCTGAGCCCCTGCTGCTGCAGACAGACAGACAGACAGACAGACAGACAGACAGCCTGCCATGCCCTGGAGAACAGCCCTGCTCAGGAAATGTAGCTATTTCCGCTCTGCTTGCAGTCAGGAAATGAGGAGGAGGCAGCACTGGAGATATTTTTTGAATTTGACAGGATTTTTATTTTTTTTTTTCCCCTCCTTCTCCTCGTTTCGGAGCAAGGAATGCTCAGCCTGGCTGGGCCTGCAGCAGGGGGGGGTTGGGAAATCTGTGGTTGTGTCGGATTTTGGGGTCGTGGTGGATTTTGGGGTTGTGTCAGAGGCAGGTTCAAGTCTGGGATTTGAGAGCAGAAAAAGGGATCAAATGATCCAAAGATTGGAAGCCAAAATCGTAAACATGACCTCACAAAGCGTCTCTGCTCTCCCCTGCTGACGTCTTCATTTGCTTGTTTGACTTTAAACCAATTTTTTATTTTTGTTTTTGAGTTAGCTTTGCTTTCAGTATCTGTTTTGACACGGAATGAAATGATTTCAATTAAAATTTAATCATTTTAATTCTGTTCAGAATTAATTCTGTTCAGCACCTTTTGGGTGCTGCACGTGTGGAAATTCCGCATCCGATCCCACGGCGCTGAAAAAGGGATTCAGCTCCCACATTTTAATATTGGCCCACTTTTACATCCATTTTAAATAGATTTCCTTCAAATTAATCTCACGAGGTTGTAAAGCAGTCAAGGGTGCCGTGGTTTTAATGGAAGATGTGTGGCTAATCCCCCAGATTGTTTTAAAAAAATCTCCTTCTTATTAGTGGGAACATCCTGGAAATTCCTACTGCAAGTGTTTCCAGTGGATGGTGATCATTTAGTGATATTTGAGAAATTTGTTGGTTTTAAATAGAAGATAATTCCTGCAAAATATTTTAAATTTATCTGTTTTCAGAAATAGGCCCCCTTCCTTTCTCTGAAGGAAGTTTTTCCTCTTTTCGTCCTAAAAATATTTATATTTGATCAGAATTTTCCATTTCATCAAAATATTACTTTATAAAAAGGCAATATGTATTCACAAGGGATGGAATAAAAGGGCTCTTTTTCTTTAATATATGAAAAAATAAGAGTAAAGCTACAGTCAAAACTATGGAAATAAAATGCAAAAAGAAATTTCTAATGAGAAATTACCAATTTCTAATAAAACATTTGTTTGGAAGTTTTTTGAATGGAGTTTTACAGGACTTAAAGCATTTTTTCCTGGTGTTATTTCCCTGCAAAAATGTTGTTGTACCATTATCCTGATTTTTCCCAGGGTGTTTCCACCACGGTTCCCTGGAATCTTGTGGGATTATGGCTGAAATATGAGCTCCGTTTGTTGATGTTTTGGAACCAGAGCCCCAAACCAGAGGCCAAAATCCTGCCATCACCTCGGGAAGGGGCTCTGCCCTAAGTGTGGCTGTTCCAAGAGTTCCTACAGCAAATCTTTCCCAAGGAGCAGCTGGATCTGCACCCCAAAGCAGCCAGAACCCCTAGAGCCCCACCTGGGGTGGTTAAGGGTTAGAAATGTGCCTCAAATTCCCAACTGGGATTTTTCCCAGCTGGATTTTCATGGATTTTCCTCCTTTTTTTAAAGGCTTGGTCATAAATGAGGGCTCTGATCCAGCCCTAAGAGAACAGACACGAATGCACGTACCCCGTGTGCTTCCATGGCATGGAATCTTCCCTACAGAAAACCAAACCTGATCACCACAAAAATCCCCTTTTGGGGCCACAAAATTGGGATTGAATCCTGCAGGGCCGTGAGATGAGATGACCCACAGCTTAATTTATTGTAACACAACCTCTGGATCTTGGTTTTTTTATCCTGCAATCCCAAAATCTGCTTTGCTGTGCCACACTGTGTTTGGATTCCCACAGGTGGAATTGTGGAGTGGTTTGGGCTGGAAAAGACCCTAAAGATGCTCATTTTAGGTTGTTTAGGTTGGCAAAGGAGGTTGAGTGTGCTCCTGGTGCAGCTCAAAGAGCAGCAGAGTCGTGGATTGCGGGGCTGGAGGGACAAAAAGGAGGGAGAAAAGGCAAAATGATTTTCTTGTGGTCATCCAGAAGGGAAACAGGCAAAGATAAATCTGACCCCGTGCTGATGAGCTCGTTCCCTCAGCACCCAGAGCCTCCCAGCTTTGTCCCAGATCCCTGATATCCTCACCGAGCTCAGCTGTGGCCAAGGAAATGCAAATATTGTTCCTCATATGTGGAGAGCTGCTCATGCCCCCAGCAGCCAGCTGGCCATCCATCATTCCTCCATCCATCCCTCCATCCATCCATCCCTCCCTCCCTCCCTCCATCCCTCCATCCATCCATCCATCCATCCATCCATCCATCCATCCCTCCATCCATCCATCCATCCCTCCATCCATCCCTCCATCCATCCATCCATCCATCCATCCATCCATCCATCCATCCCTTCATCCCTCCATCCATCCATCCCTCCCTCCATCCATCCATCCATCCATCCATCCATCCCTCCATCCATCCATCCATCCCTCCATCCCTCCATCCATCCCTCCATCCATCCATCCATCCATCCATCCATCCATCCATCCATCCATCCCTCCCTCCATCCATCCATCCATCCATCCATCCATCCCTCCATCCCTCCATCCATCCCTCCATCCCTCCCTCCATCCATCCATCCATCCATCCATCCATCCCTCCCTCCATCCATCCATCCATCCCTCCATCCCTCCATCTATCCATCCCTCCATCCATCCCTCCATCCATCCATCCATCCATCCATCCATCCCTCCCTCCATCCATCCCTCCCTCCATCCATCCCTCCCTCCATCTATCCATCCCTCCATCCATCCCTCCATCCATCCATCCATCCATCCATCCATCCATCCATCCATCCATCCATCCCTCCATCCCTCCCTCCCTCCATCCATCCATCCATCCATCCATCCATCCCTCCATCCATCCCTCCATCCCTCCCTCCATCCCTCCCTCCCTCCATCCATCCATCCATCCATCCATCCATCCATCCATCCATCCCTCCATCCATCCATCCATCCATCCATCCATCCCTCCATCCATCCATCCCTCCATCCATCCATCCATCCATCCATCCATCCATCCATCCCTCCATCCCTCCCTCCATCCATCCATCCATCCATCCATCCATCCATCCCTCCATCCATCCATCCCTCCATCCATCCATCCCTCCATCCATCCATCCATCCATCCATCCATCCATCCATCCATCCATCCCTCCATCCATCCATCCATCTATCCATCCCTCCATCCATCCATCCCTCCATCCATCCATCCATCCCTCCATCCATCCATCCCTCCCAATGGGTGCCTCAGGCTCAATGAGGCACTCAGGATTTTTGCCTGGTGCCTGCAGGAGGAGCGTCCAGCTCACTTGGTTTGGGTTTTCTGCAGCAGAGCACAAAAAAAAAAAAAAAAAAGAAAAACAACAAAACATTTGCTCATGAGGCAGAGCAGGGACACGGTGCCAGAAATAGAGGCTCCCGACAAGGCTGCAGGATGTTGCTGTGGTGTTATCATATGATTCATCCACTCTGAGCCTGAACAATCACTAACCTCAAGACACTCTCACTTTCACGCCCTCTGACACACATTCCACCGAGGACAAATATCCTCTGCATGAGTAAAAAACCTCGGGGCCGGGGTTTTTTTAACTCGTAAAAGGTCACTTTGTGAGCGCTCAGATGAGGGGTTTGAACTTTGCTGCCCGGTCCTGGAGCGTGGGGAGGGTTTTCTGTCAGCGCTGTGACGTGCTGGCTCAGAAAATCCTTTTTTTGGATGCTGATCACAGTGATGGCTGTGGAGAGGGACTCCAAAAAGCCCATGGTGGAAACCACTGAAATCAATTACAAAGAGAATAAATTTGGCCCAGATGTTGTGATACAACTGAGCTGAAGGCAGGAGGGAGTTGGGCTGAGGAGGAGATCCAGGAAAGCTGGAAAAGTCATGGCCAGAGCCATTCAGGGGTTCTTCTCATGAAAAAAACCCCCTTGCTTGGTGCAGCAGTAACACCTGGTGCCAGGTGAGCAGCTGGATTTGGAGACTTTTTGGTTCCAAACCTGCCCATCCTGAGTGTCCCCCACCATGGAGAACAGCTGGATAATGGACAAACTTCCACTCAATTCCTTCCATTGGAAGCGTTTTGTTATTGCCCTATAGTGGAGGACCACCTCTGTCTGTGCACTTGGTAATTTTATTTATTTAATTGGATTTCATTTACTCCTGGGCCCCCTTTCTTGGTTTTTCCTGGTGGTGGCCCCTCCAGGCCTGGGCTCTTTCCCTTGCGAGCTGGCAGCACTAGATGGCAGTGTAATGGCAAAAACCTGCCCTGCCGGGGAGGAAAAGGCCAATTTCGCCCCCAAAAACCACCCGCGAGGAAATTTAAAATTTGAATGTGAAACAACCAAACCTTAAAAAAGCCTCTCCGAGCTCTTTAAATCCCCATAACGAGCTCAGGGAAGAACCAGGACAAGCTCTTCACTGGTGACCCAGTGATGCCAATTGATGCCACCCACAGATTTGGCCCAGAGCAGCAGCACAGCCAAACTCGTACAGAATATTTGTTCAGGAGATTTGGGTGAGGTCGAAAATGCAGAAGCACCAAAACAAACAAACATGATTTTTTTTTTTTTTTTTTTTTTTTTTTTTTCAAAATGAAGCTCGTAATTCCTCACCAGGATCGTGTTTGGAGCTGCTTTGCAGCCCCAGAGGTTGTGGTGCAATAAATTAAGCTGTGGGTCATCTCATCTCACGCCCCTGCAGGATTCAATCCCAATTTTGTGGCCCCAAAAGGGGATTTTTGTGGTGATCAGGTTTGGTTTTCTGTAGGGAAAATTCCATGCCATGGAAGCACACGGGGTACGTGCATCCGTGTCTGTTTTCTTAGGGCTGGATCAGAGCCCTCATTTATGACCAAGCCTTTAAAAAAAGGAGGAAAATGTCACAGTATAGAAAAATAAACAGGGTAAAAATAAATGGCAGAAAGACCAGGCTGAACATGGCCCTTTTCTGGACGTCACCAAGAACAGCTGCTGGCCCGGAGAGAGATCTGAAGGTCTTTGTTAGGAAACGTTATTGCTGAGATTTTCACTGTTTGGATTTCCTGTTTTCCTCACTTCTGGACCCTTTAACTCCTGTAATCTACGCAGGGTCAGGTCTGGTCATCAGTGGGGAAACAGGCTGGCTGTGAACAACAAGTGCTGCTGGAGGTGAGAGCTGGGGAGGTGCTGCAGCCCCAGCACAGGCTGCTCTGACCTTCTGGCCAAAAGACTTCCCTGTCTGGATGAAAAATACCCAGGCCTTGATTTTGAAATGTTGAGTGATGGAAATCCACCCACTGTCCTTCAGGGGGGAATTGCCTTTGGCTGATAAAAAATGAGTGTCTTGGTTTTGGTGAAAACCTGCTTAGGTTTAATCTCCTTGTGGTTCTACCTGTCTCTATTTCTCCTGGAATTTTTTTTTTTTTTTTTTTGTTTTTTTTTGTTTTGTTTTGTTTTTTGTTTTTGTTTTGTACAAGTCTTTGATGCCCTTAGATAATTATATGCTCCAAAAGATTTTCCAAGAACCACCATCTCCCAGATAGAATGTGAAAGTCTGATGGAAACCAACTGATCTCTCTCAAAAACCATAATATTTTTATGATGTGTAAAAATCCATCCAGGTCTGCCCATCCACAAACTCCCCAGGCAGTACCAGTGTCATAAATGCTTTCAGCAGTCCTGGGCTGGAGTGGGGATCTCTGTGCCTCCATTGCCTGGACATTGGGACAATTTCCCTTGCAATAATTAAAGCAAATTCAGCCAGAAGAGATGAAATTAAAGCAGTGAAAAGGTGCAGGGCTGAAAATAAAAGGTTGAAAATTCCCACCCACCCACTTGTTGGCAAGGGATTATAACCCCGTTGTGGTAGGGGCTGTTATGTTGCTGTGTGAGATTCTTGGTCACTGTGTAATATTTAACAGTTTCTCTGAGTGGAGTGATTAAAGCTGCACAACATGGGCAGGTACCAGGTGAGCCTGGCAGTAAATCTGTCAGCTTTGTGTGGAGCCTGCAGGAACAACTGCCAAGGTGTGCTGGGCTCATTTTCCCTCCTGGACACGCTTTTGGTCTAAGATAAACTTGGTCCTGTGTCACCAGCCCTGGGGGATGACCAGGAGTTCTGCTGAGCACCATCAGCATCCTTCTTTTCCTTTCCACCATTCTGTTTCCTATCCAAACACTGATTTTGGCCAGTTGGGTCTGCTCTGGAAGGTGATCTTCACATGGCTAAAAACCTTCATTCCCTTCCTGATTATCCATTAGAAGTCCAGAACCTCAGAGGTTCCCAGTTGAAATTAGAGTTCAACTGGGAAAACTTTGACAGGGTTGGATTTGTCCCAGGACTTGCACCCAACGTTTTGGTTTTCACCTTTAAATCCATAGGTGTAATTGATGCCATGGTGGCTTTTAGGGCTTCTCTTCTCATTTATGGGGCTGTCTTGGAGAGAGGCAGAGAAATCTCCTGGGGTTATATCAGTGTTGTCCATGTCAGAGGGGATTTGTGTCCATGGGTTGCTGGATGGACCATGTGTGGTTCCAGTGAGGCTGTCAGGAATGTGAAGGTGTCAGGGCACACTGAATTATGAATTATTGAACTATGTGTGTGTTCTTTGGGACAGTGAAATCATCCTGGCTACAACTGAAATTAAGTTCAACTGGGAAGGATTTCACAGGGTTGGATTTGTCCCAGAACTTCCACCCAACATTTTGGTTTTCACCTTCAGATCTATAGGTGTAACTGATGCCATGGTGGTTTTTAGGGCTTCTCTTCTCATTTATGGGGCTGTCTTGGAGAAAGGCAGAGAAATCCCCTGGGGTTATATCAGTGCCATTAATGCAGGAGGAGATTTAGGTCTGTGGGTTGCTGGATGGGCAGTGTGTGGTTCCAGTCAGGCTGTCAGGAATCTGAAGGTGCCAGGGCACACTAAACCATAAATTCCTGCACTGTGTGTCCAGCAAGAAGCCCCAGGGGGCTGCCGGGCTACGGGAAGAGCGCTCCCATCCCTGCCATGGGGACAGTGCTCCCATCCCTACTATGGGGACAGTGCTCCCATCCCTGCTATGGGGACAGCGCTCCATCCCTGCCATGGGGACAGTGCTCCCATCCCTGCTATGGGGACAGCGCTCCCATCCCTGCTATGGGGACAGTGCTCCCATCCCTGCTATGGGGACAGTGCTCCCATCCCTGCTATGGGGACAGTGCTCCATCCCTGCTATGGGGACAGTGCTCCCATCCCTGCTATGGGGACAGTGCTCCATCCCTGCTATGGGGACAGTAAACCATCCCTGCTATGGGGACAGTGCTCCCATCCCTGCTATGGGGACAGTGCTCCCATCCCTGCTATGGGGACAGTGCTCCCATCCCTGCTATGGGGACAGTGCTCCCATCCCTGCTATGGGGACAGCGCTCCCATCCCTGCCATGGGGACAGTGCTCCATCCCATCCCTGCTATGGGGACAGTGCTCCATCCCTGCCATGGGGACAGCGCTCCATCCCTGCCATGGGACAGTGCTCCATCCCTGCTATGGGGACAGTAAACCATCCCTGCCATGGGGACAGTGCTCCATCCCTGCTATGGGGACAGGCTCCCATCCCTGCTATGGGGACAGTGCTCCGTCCCTGCCATGGGGACAGCGCTCCATCCCTGCTATGGGGACAGCGCTCCCATCCCTGCTATGGGGACAGTGCTCCATCCCTGCTATGGGGACAGTGCTCCATCCCATCCCTGCTATGGGGACAGTGCTCCCATCCCTGCTATGGGGACAGTGCTCCATCCCTGCCATGGGGACAGTGCTCCCATCCCTGCTATGGGGACAGCGCTCCCATCCCTGCTATGGGGACAGTGCTCCATCCCTGCTATGGGGACAGTGCTCCATCCCATCCCTGCTATGGGGACAGTGCTCCATCCCTGCTATGGGGACAGTGCTCCATCCCTGCTATGGGGACAGTGCTCCATCCCATCCCTGCTATGGGGACAGCGCTCCCATCCCTGCTATGGGGACAGTGCTCCATCCCTGCCATGGGGACAGCGCTCCATCCCTGCTATGGGGGCAGTGCTCCATCCCAGTGCTCCATCCCTGCTATGGGGACAGTGCTCCCATCCCTGCTATGGGGACAGGCTCCATCCCTGCCATGGGGACAGTGCTCCATCCCTGCTATGGGGACAGTGCTCCATCCCTGCTATGGGGACAGCGCTCCATCCCTCCTGTGGGGACAGTGCTCCATCCCTGCTATGGGGACAGTGCTCCATCCCTGCTATGGGGACAGCGCTCCATCCCTGCCATGGGGACAGCGCTCCATCCCTGCTATGGGGACAGGCTCCCATCCCTGCTATGGGGACAGTGCTCCATCCCTGCTATGGGGACAGTGCTCCCATCCCTGCTATGGGGACAGTGCTCCCATCCCTGCTATGGGGACAGTGCTCCATCCCTGCTATGGGGACAGCGCTCCATCCCTGCTATGGGGACAGTGCTCCCATCCCTGCTATGGGGACAGCGCTCCATCCCTGCTATGGGGACAGCGCTCCATCCCTGCTATGGGGACAGTGCTCCATCCCATCCCTGCCATGGGGACAGTGCTCCATCCCTGCTATGGGGACAGCGCTCCATCCCTGCTATGGGGACAGTGCTCCATCCCTGCTATGGGGACAGCGCTCCCATCCCTCCCTATGGGGACAGTGCTCCATCCCTGCCATGGGGACAGTGCTCCATCCCTGCCATGGGGACAGTGCTCCATCCCTGCTATGGGGACAGCGCTCCATCCCTGCTATGGGGACAGTGCTCCATCCCTGCTATGGGGACACACTCCCATCCCATCGCTCCATCCCTCCCTGTCCCCAGCAGGTGTTTAGGGCAGCAGCCCCGGCTCTCCCACTCCCTGACCTCCCGGCCGCGCTGCTCCAACAGGACGCGGTGATTTACAAGGCCAAGGGCCAGCAGGAAATTCCGACCTCCGCCCCCCGGAGCCCGGAGGAAGGAGCCGCCGGGGCCGCTCGGTGACTCAGAGCCGCTCCCGGGTGGGTCCCCGCGGCTCCTCCCCGGGCCCCCGGCCCTGCCCAGCCCCGCTCGCCATCCCCGGGACCCTCCTGCAGGAGGAAATGCCTGGTGAAACAACAGAACAGCCCGGTTTGGTTAGTGGTGCTCTTTATAAACAGCTCATGGCAGGTGCCCGGCGGCTCGTGGCAATTACCGGGTGTTTATCGGGATGGGAAAACGCGCTGGGCTGGACCAGTCCCTCATCCATCCCTGGCCCGCTGCGGCGGGATGGGCTCACTGCAGAGAATGAATCCCAGGGCTGGAGGAGCTGCAGGGGAGAGGGCACGGGCTGCCCCAGCATTGGCTCCTTGTGCGTTCCCGTTATCCCCAGCCCGTTATCCCTGTTATCCCCAGCCCGTTATCCCCGTTATCCCCAGCCCGTTATCCCCGTTATCTCCAGCCCGTTATCCCCGTTATCTCCAGCCCGTTATCCCCGTTATCCCCAGCCCGTTATCCCCGTTATCTCCAGCCCGTTATCCCCGTTATCTCCAGCCCGTTATCCCCGCAGGGCGGCCGAGCTGTGCAGTGAACACAGGTCACTCTACCCTGCCTAAACAATGCCTGTGCTATAGTGGGGGCCAGCTCTAAAACACCTTTAAAAACTTTTTTTTTTTTTTTTTTTTTTTTTTTTTTTTTTTTTTTTTTTTAATGAGCGTGGATTGGCGCGCTCAGGATTTGGGATGCTCAGGAGATGCTGAGCCCGGGCTGGGAGTGGGGATGGAGCACATTAAAAATAAATAAATAAAAAAAGCCCAGCAGAGTGGCTGAGGAGGAAACAGGCAGGAGCTGGGGGAGTGGAGAAGGGATGGCTTTCCTCTGATGTCAAACATCCCATCATTCAGCGCTCGCTCGCCCTGGAAAAGGCGAGAGGAGAAGAACGTGGAGAGAGGGAGAGAGGCAGGGAGAAGAGATGGAGGGAAAGGACGGGCTCGTTTCTCTCCCGAGTCCCTGCAGGGCTGAGCTGGCCCCTGGCAGGACGGAGAGCCCAGGCTGACCCGAGTGCCCTGCACAGAGCCCGGGGACTGTGCCCAGCCCAGCCCGATCTGGACTTGGTTAGTACTGCCTTGGGATGGATAATCAGGGAGATAAAAATTGCCAAGAAAACTTACAGCACTTTCCACAGGGGCTCTCTTTGCCTCTGGCTTTTATTTCCTGGCAGGTTTGAGTTTTTCCTGCTCACTGTGGTCGTGCCTGATCCTCGCAGGGATTTCTGCAGGGCTGGGAGGAAGGATCAGGGCTGGGTGGAAGTGGAGAAGCAGCAGAGCTGGAGCTCTGTCCAGGTTTCCTATTTCTTCCTTCTGATGGGGCTGAATATCAAAAAAAAAAAAAAAAAAAAAAAAAAAAAAAAAAAAAAGGTGCCAGGTTTTGTCCTTTTGCTGTGTGCCGTTGCCTGTAATTAGTTTCTCAACTGAAAAAAAAAAAAAAGATTTCTCAACTGAAAAAAAAAAAAAAAAAAGAAAAAAAAAAAAAAAAAAGCAAAACCAACCCCCCACATTTTTTGGCAATGGGTTGTTTTTCTAAGCAATTAATTCAGCGCTGATTTTAAAAAGAATTTGAATGAATCCTTCCACCCTGTGTCAAGCGTGGACTTTGTATTAATCACTTCACTACTCGCTGCCTGAATAAGGACTGAAAAACAAAACAAAACAAAACAAAAAAAAAAAAAAAAAAAAAAAAAAAAAGACGCAGGGAGTAAAAATTTCCCCAGGAAATGAATCAGACGAGGAACTTATGCCTCATCTCGCCTCCTCCAAAGGGAAGAAAAGAGAGGATTTTGTCACTGGTGGGTCAGTTTACAAACTGTGTTCTTTTTGCAGGGTGAGTCAGAGGCAGTGATGCATTTCACAGCAATGCAGGCACAGATGCAGCTGCAGGCAGCACTTGAATTCCAGCTAAAGACAACCAGGAGAGAATCCTTGTGCCTATAATAGCCAGGAAAATGAAAATACAACCTGCCAGATCTGCCTGTGTGCCACCCTTTGAAACCAGTGTCAAAATTCCCTCTGGGAGCAGGGAAATCCCCTTGGGACTCTGTGATTTCCATTTGCTGATGAAGGAAGAGGTGGGGATTTTTTTATATAAGATGGAGTTGTTTTTTTTTTTTTTTCCACTGGAATTTTTTATTGGGTGTCCAGTGAAAGGTGGATGCTCCCAGGTGGGCATCACTCAATTTGTGATTAAAAATAAAGGGTGATGGGCATCACCCCATTTGTTATTAAAAATAAAGGGTGATGGGGATCACCCCATTTGTCATTAAAAATAAAGGGTGATGGGCATCACTCCTTTATGATAAAAAAAATCTGGAGCAGGTGGGAAGCGCTGCTGTCCTCAGAGTTGGTTGTGATGCGTTAAAAGTTTGGAGTTTTCCAAAATGCTGGACAAATATTTATGGTTTTTTTTTTTTTTTTCCCCCCAAGCACCAGCCTTTGTTAGTGTTAGAGCCATTATGGGATGTGCAAAAGCTGTTGTGGTGAAATCACCGTCAAGAGTTGTTGTTGTTGTTGATGTTTTGGTTGTGGGCGAGATGATGAGATTTCGCTGAGAATCTGAGCTGAAATAGGAAAATTTTAATACTTTTCCCTGCTGCCACTTTCCCCAGTGTTTCCCAAGACTAAACCTCGTTGAGTGTGTCAGTCCTTGTGGGTTTGGGGCTGTTTCAGTGGGTTTTCTGCAGCTTTCCAGGCTGGAAAAGTGTTTGGGCAAGAGGGGGAAATACCTGGTGGGTCAGTGGTGAGATCACAGTTTATTGCTGGCCAGGGTTGGTGTCCTGCAGTGGAGGAGAGGAGTGGTTGAGGTGCTGGAGGTGTTTCTTTGGGATGATGCTCATCTTTGGAAAGATCTGTAATGAAGCACTTCCTCGATGGATAATGTGTGTTCATCAGTGCAGATTTTCATCCTCTTGCCTCAAAGATCATCCCAGTTTGCAAATAACAGCAAAGTGGCAACGCTGGGGCAGAAATAAAGCTTGGGAAGGAGGTGGAGAATGGCAGACCCGGAGCCAAATTTAAATTTCCCAAGCCCTTGGCCAGCGCTTTACCCACGACTCCTCTTCTCTTCAGGGTTAAACGTTTCCTCTCCGGAGAAGAGCCAGCGGCTCTTGATTATCCATGCAAAACAAGCTTTGATTCCCCACGTTTTGTCTGCCACACTTTCAAACGGATGAAGCTTAATTTAGATCCCCACAAGAAAAAAAATAAAACTCTACATCATCCCCACTTTTTATCCCTCTCTTATCCCAAGGCACCATTCCCCACCCTGCCCCTTTTTACTCCTAAAAAAAAAAAACCCCAAAAACTCTCTTGCTTTGGGGGGACTGGGGGAACAATTAAAGCAATGATGTGTGTGCTCCGAGGGAGAAGAGCGAGCTGCGGTAGCTTGTGCTTTGACAGGTCTTTGGAGGATTTCAAGGAAGTTACACCCACTTCATTCATGATAATCTGCTGTTTAAAGCTTCGGTGTTATGAATGGAAAGGGAGCGTGTTTTGGCTTGCGGAATAACTCGGTCCCTGATGCTGCTTGCTCGTCAAATAAGTGGCCCCACGTTCACCAAAAAAAAAGAAAAAAAAAAGAAAAAAAAAGAAAAAAAAAAGGAAAAAAGAAAAAAAAAATTCATTCTTGAAATTAATTTCGTGGGGAAAAAAGAAAAATATCTTGGAACTTTTAAAGCCGCATCTTCTTTTTCTGGAGGGATCCAAAAAACTTTTGAGCTCCCTTTGTCGTATTTGTATTTCTTTGTGGCTGGACGAGTTGGGGGAGAAAATGCCCAAAAAAAAGGCCCCATCCTGGTGGCTTTTTGTGATCAGGACACGCTGAATCCTTGGATTTTACATCATTTTTGGGGACAAAAAGAGAAAAGAAGAGAAGAGAGTATTAGTTTTGGTTTGGATGGGTTGCAGAGGCTCAGTGGGCTCTGTGCTGGGCCTGGGCAGACTCATTGATTAGGAATATATTGATTTTTGGGGGGTATTGAAGCTGGATCTGTGGAATATCCTGATTTCCTGGAGCTTTGCTGTGCCAGGTCCTTCATCCCTTCTGCTTTATAGACTGGGATGACTCCTGGGATGTCGTTGGAGTCCAATTCTGGTTAGGATATGTCGAATTAAAGACAAAAATACTTTGAGACAACCTTTCTACCTTCCCTTATTTTCAGTTCTTTGGGAATAAAGTGGCTTTTTTTGGAGGAGCAACGTGCCCATCCAGCCCAGCGCCTCCTCCAGCAGGCAGGGATAGGGATCTGTGCCTGGGCAGGAAGGAATGCAGCTCCTTTGATCCCAAAAAAACACCCACAGGTGGTTGCAAAACATGGAGCTGAGCTGAATGTTTATTAATTGGAGTTTAGGCAGGAACGTGTGGGATCATTTCCCTCGCTGCTTCTCGTCTGGGCTGGGGGGTAAAAAACCAGCTGGGATGGTTTTAATTCCAGCAGAATTGGACAAAGCATTAATTGGTGCCTCCATCGAGGGCTGGGCTGTGTTTGTGGAGATGACCTCTCCCTGAAAAGGGAAGTTTTGCTCAAAGGAAGCCAAAAAAATAAAATAATAAAAAAAAAAGCGATTGGAGAAAACACAATTCCAGCTGATGATCTTCCATCTTTGGGCAGCAGCTGGGAGCCTCTGAGGGAAGGTGGGAAAATAAATTTTCCTCATCGTTTTAGGACTAAAATAATTCCCAGAACAGCTTTTGGCTCAAGGCAGGATCTCACTGGAGCCTTTTCCACTTGAAAATGGGGGAAAAAGGGAAGTTTGGGCAAAAAGGGCAAAAAGGGCTGAAGGCAAAGGTGGGAGGGAGGGTGAGCACCACTTCTCCATCTCCTGCACAACAAATTAACTCTCTCCTTTCTTCTTTCCCTCCACAGACCCGTGTTTTTTGGGTGAAACCAAGGCCTGAGCAGATCCTTTCTTGTTTCCCCTCATTTTCAGGGTGAGTGAATCCCCTTGTCTCCGCTCTGCTCTCGTGTCCTGTGCAGCTCCAAATGGGACTGAAGGTTCAGAGGAAAATCTCTCTTTTCCTAATCTTTGCCCTGATAACACAGAGCTTAATTTAGCAGCAGCCAGGCAGAACATTTGGATTTTGTCATCCATTTCCAAAACCATTGTTGGCTTCTTATTCCTTTGTTTCCACACACCACCACCCCCAGCTCGATTCAGATTTACATTTTCTTGGAGGTGCCAAAAGATAAGTTAATGCCAAGTTGGTGATTAATTAGTGAATGCTTTCCTCTGCCCCTGAGATGGAAAGCCTTTATCTGAGCCACCTATTCCTTATTTATTATAAGGAATTTTATTAATAATATTCCTTATTATTTTATTTATTGCTGCGTGGGGAGGTTTGAAGGGATTCGGGTTCTGCCCCTCCTGAGAAATTTGGGCAGGAATTTGTAGGAACAGGGTGAGAGAAAGCCAAAGGAACCTTCAGCTTTTTATCAGAAAATAATGTCTTAATGTTGAGATCAAGGTAGTTTTTTAATCCATATTTTGCAAGCCCCGAGCAATATCAGAATCTCATTGTCAGAATCAGTGGAAATGCAGAGTTCTGAGGTTTTCCAGCATCCTCAGAGATGCAAAAATCAATAAAAACCTTGATTTTCCAGATTCTGTGGGAATGGCTCAGCTATTCCTAAGCTCAGCCTACTTGCCTGAGCTTGGTGAAGTTGTGGGAAAAACACCAATGTGGAAGTTTCCAGGAGCTCGGTACTGGTGTGCACATCCCTGTTTTTTGGGGAGCTGGGAAGAGGCTGCAGACATCTCCTCCCAAGTCTGACTCTTTCCAGTGGGAGATTTGGAATTCAAGATGGAATTCAGACCAAAAGGATCATTATTTAAAGTGCCATCAATGCATTAACACAGGAGAAGGAGTGTGAATAAGGTTAATTTAATAATGATTTAAAAAAAAAGGGGGAAACTCGGGTTGGATAACGACGATGAATTTATTGGTGGGTGAGTTTGGTTACCTCATTCTCCTGAAATCATGATGAGGAATGAGGTAAGTGCATATTTTATGGCACTTGTGAGAACCCTGCCCGTGGGCAGCAATTAATGCTGTGCTGCACATCCCAGGGAAAATTCCCAGCAGGAAGGAGCAGGAGCAGGAAAAGAGATTCTCCTGGAGAGTCCCAGGAGCTCTGAGCACAAAGGTGAACCACCCTCCCTTTGGAAAGGGCTTCTCTTTTAGGGGGTTTGAAACTCAGAGGGAAGAATTTCTTCCTCATATCCAGTCTAAACCCACTGCCAGTTCAAAGCCATTTGAAACCTTATTCCTTGAATTCACCACCCTCCCAGGGAAGATTTTTATCCTAATTCCATGCACAGGAGAGGTGCTACACATCCCAAAATTCCCAGCAGGAAGGAGCAGGAGGACACCCCAGAGCAGGAAAAGAGATTCTCCTGAAGAGTCCCAGGAGCTCTGAGCACAAAGGTGAACCACCCTCCCTTTGGAAAGGGCTTCACTTTGGGGGGTTTCAAGCTCAAAGGGAAGAATTTATTAGTTTATTTTTCATATCCAATCTAAACCCACTGCCAGTTCAAAGTCATTCCCCCTGGAACCATCCCTGTCCTGTTTTGCTTTGGGAAGGCTCCAGGCAAAAATTTTCTGTTCTGTGTGAGCTGTGAGATCCAGCTCTGCCCCTCCTTCCCCACTCTGGGATGTCCTAAGAGAGGTGACACAGGTCTGAGTGATGTCCCCAAGTGAAATATTCAATGTGGAGCACAGTGAATAACACTGTGTGTGGAGACACCATGGCAATGTGGCCTGTGAGCTCTGTGTGCTCCTGGAATTACCAGCCCAGCTTTGTCCTGCTCAAATCCACGTCCAAATGCCTTTTTTTTTTTTTTTTTTGCCTTGATTAAGCCCTGGGCATGGATGTGTTGCCACCTGTTAAATTGCTGAACTCAGAGCCTAAATTAGAATTTTCAGAAGAGTCTTAAAACTCTCCTTGACTTCAGTGGGGTTAATCTGTTCCTGGGGGTGAATAATGGGCTGTTTTAAGGAGGAGGGAAGAAGGGGGATCAGTGGGGGAATTGGGAAATTATGAGACAAAAAATCTACCCCAAAAGGGACTCTTTTCCCCTCGCACCTTTTTTTTTTTTTTTTTTTTTTTTTTTTTTTTTTTTTTTTTCTTCAGGCTTAATATAAAATCTTTGCCTTGAGCCTTTCCAAAGCAAAACAGGACAGGGATGGTTCAAGGGGAAATGGCTTTGAACTGTCAGTGAGTTTAGACTGGATATGAGGAAGAAATTCTTCCCTTAGAGTTTGAAACCTCCAAAAGTGAAGCCCTTTCCAAAGGGAGGGTGTTTCACCTTTGTGCTCAGAGCTCCTGGAGTTCTCCAGCTTTTCCTGCTCTGGGGTGTCCTCCTGCTCCTTCCTGCTGGGAATTTTCCCTGGGATGTGCAGCACCTCTCCTGTGCATGGAATTAGGATAAAATTCTTTCCCTGGAGGGTGGTGAATGGATGGAATGGATTTCCCAGCCATTCAAATGGCTTTGAACTGTCAGTGAGTTTAGACTGGGTATGAGGAAGAAATTCTTCCCTTAGAGTTTCAAACCCCCCAAAGTGAAGCCCTTTCCAAAGGGAGGGTGGTTCACCTTTGTACTCAGAGCTCCTGGGACTCTCCAGGAGAATCTCTTTTCCTGCTCCTGCTCCTTCCTGCTGGGAATTTCCCTGGGATGTGCAGCACCTCTCCTGTGCCTGGCATAGGAAGAACTCCATCCCTGGGAGGTGGTGAATGGATGGAATGGATTTCCCAGAGAAGCTGTGGCTGCCCCTGGATCCCTGGAAGTGCCCAAGGCCAGGCTGGACAGGGCTTGGAGCACCCTGGGATAGTGGAAGGGGGAATCAGAGGAGCTTTAAGCTCCTTCCAAGCCCGACCATTCTGGGATTTTATGGAAATTCAGAGCTCTCGGGGCTGGCTCTGGCAGGATGAGGGAGGAGTGGGAGGCAGCTCCTTTCCCTCGCGTGCTCTCAGCATTCCCTGTGGTCACCTCAGATGTGGGACAGCCTGCTCTGCTCCCCTCCCTTCCTCCAGGAAATCTGAACCCCGTCCAGGCTGCAGGAATGTGTGCAGAGCTCCAGCCTGCATTAATGCTGCTCTGCTTTGCATGAATAACCAACTATTGACAGAGGCCGGGGCTGGCTGCAGGCATTCCCCTTCCTGCTTCCTCCAGTGGCCCCGGGAAGGCTTGGAGTGGTGAATTGTTTAATTTCAGACCTCGTTTTTAATGAGATTGTAGCTTTGAGGGCTGATTGTGCATTTTAATTGCTGATTCTTGAGTGCAGGAGCAGAGCCCAGGTCTCCCCTTTGCCAGGTGAGTGCCAGAGGCAGCACATCACTGAGCAATTTGCACTGCACTAAATTCCATTTTTTTCCCACTGAAAAGGTGAAATTTCCATATTTTTTTTCCCCCACAGCTTCAGCAGGAGCTGTGGTGGGTCAGGAGCTGCGGAAGAGCTGGGAGTTTGGGGCACTGAGAGCTTGGATGGGCAGCACATCCTTCTCTGTCCCCTTGGCCTTTTCCCACTACTCTGCTGCACAAATGGATTTTTTTTCTAGAATTTCCTGTATGATTTTCCATGGTCATTGCATTTTATGCATTGTGTCTGGCACTTTGGGAATTGCCCTCCTGGGCACCTCAGACCCCCAAATTTCTGTGTGAGGAATCCTGAACCATTTCATGGAGCGAGCCTGAAGATCACTGGAGCAGATTTTCTCACTGTGTGAATTTTACCTGCAGGAGCTGCAGCCCCTGGGAGGTTTTCCTGGACCTCGTGAGCTGCAGAAAAGGTGAGGGCAGTGCACTGCCAGCAATTCTCTCTCTCACACCTCCAAAGGGAATTCCCAGCCCGGGCAAAGGAGCGTTTGTGGAGCAGTTTCCTAATTTAGGATGTTGAAATGTGGTGCCAGTGGAGCAATGTCCAGCTCTAAATTTGGAGGGCATTAAGCTCCAGCCCTGGGCTCTGTGTCCCCAAGCCTTGGCATGGAGGGGATGCTTCTCCTGGATTGTGGAGGGAGAGCAGAGCCAGTGGAGTAACAAAAAATCAAATGTCATTTGAGGCTGAGGCTGGGAAAGCCACAGGGATGAGCACAGAGCCCTCAGCTCATGGAGGGTCAGGGAGCTGCAGAGAGGAGTGAAAACAAAACCAGGAATGAAGAGAAAACAGAGGGGCAAAGTGGCCGAGAAGTCTGGAAGCAGCTGGTGGAGGAAGGTGATGTCCCACAGACAGATGGGGTTTGGTCAGTGTTAGTCAATGTTTGGTCAATGTTAGTCCATGTTTGGTCAATGTCAAGCTCTCTGTGCCCCCAGAGAGGTTTTGGCTTTTCAGAGGGGTCTGACCAGGAGGGAGAGGTGGAAACAGCAGCTCTGGGTCCTTCCATGGGGATTTACCTCTTTCTCTAGCTCTGTGCTCTTCCCAAGCCCCATCCCCTTCTCCTCTCATCCCGTGCTGCTCCCTGGACACCCCAGGCTGTTTCTCCAGGCACTGGAGCAGCTCCTGAGCATCACAGAGATCTCCTCCCACCATCAGAGGGGCAGAGCCCCAGGCTGCAGCAGCAGAGCCATGGGGACACACACTCAGCACCACCCTTGGGGCAGCTCAGCAAGGCTGTCCTGGACAGGACTCACATTAGGAGCATTTTAATGGCACCAGAGGATGTTTGGAGGCTGCAGTGGCTCTGGGAGCTGGGCATTGCTGGCACGTTGCAGCAGGAGTGAGGTGAGGCTGCTGATGGTTATTACATGGCCCATCAGGCTGTGCCCTGGTCCTGCTCACTCATCTGTGCTGGGAGCAGCTTATCCGTGCTGCTGGTGCCAAAAATGCTCTTGTAGCCCATCAGCAGGGCTGTCAGAGCACCTCACCAGGCTGGGAGAGGAGCAAAACACCATCAGGATCTGCCTCTCCTTCCCAAGGAGCCAGGGATGCTCGCAGGGATTAAATTGTTGGGGATTTGTAGGAGGTGGAGGACTGAAAAAAGGGACTCTGAGCTGCCAGGAGAGATTCCCCAGGGAGGTTCCTCCTCTGAGATGTCACATACCTGTGTTCTGGGTCACAAGTGCAAGACTTCCCTGTTTTCAGCAAGTTCTGTGTGGTTTTTTTGGGTTTTTTTTATCCCATTCCTTCCCTGTGCTTGAGGCAGAGGAATTAGGATGTGAGTGCCACACATGGTTTATGATTTTTGGCAAAATATTCCATCCTGGTTGTAGCTCTGAACTATCCCCATGCAGCGGGTGGTGCTTTACACTGTGCTTTGCTTGTTTTAGGGGATCCCAGAGTGGTCTGGGTGGGCAGAGACCTCAAAGCTCATCCAGTTCCACCCTGACACCTTCCCCTATCCCAGGCTGCTCGGAGCCTGGCCCAGCGTGGCCTTGGGCAATGCAGGGATGGGGAGCTGTGCTCTGGGGAGTTCCTCAGGGAGTTTTGCAGGTCTGGAGAGGATGAGTCAGGTGTGGCTGTGGGACATTCACAGACAGCATCTCCTATCCAGCCATTAAATGTAACACAGACCTCCCCGCCTCTGCCCGGAGCCCAGAACTGAGGGCAGGAGGGCCTCAAGGTTCCTTTGAGCCCCTCGTTGTGTTCCTGGCAGTGCTCTGCTCCTTTCCATCCCTATTTTCTGTTCCCTCTGCAACCCATTTGCTGCCTGCCATCCCTCCCTCCCTCCCTGAGCACTCTCCCCACACAATGGATCCCTTTCTGTGGTGAATCCCCTGCTCCACGCAGACATTTGCTGGCTCCTCTCTTCAGGATGCCTTTCAATGGGAAGGAGAGGGGAAAGTATTCCTTGTTCCCAGTGCAAACCAGCCCTGGCAGCCCGGGTTATTTTGTCGGACGTGGTGGCTTTAAGTGACGCCTTTGCCATCTGTTCCGTCTGCTAATTAAGAATGCAAAACAAACGGAGCCCACAATTGCTTCATTTAGAATAAGAGAGATGGCAGTGACCAAAACAGTTTTATTTTGGTGTCAGATGCTCTTTTTATTTCTCCTGTCTCTTCCTAATCCAAAGCAGGGCTGGAGCACTTTTCCCTCTCCCGGTTTGTTGTTCTGACAAAAGGGACCAACTTCTACATGTTCAGCCTTTGGGGCCTTGAAGGGAAAATCCCATAAGAGCAAGGAAAGAGAAAAAAAACTTCATTTTCAACTGTGAGGGCTGATTTCAGCTTTTATGATTTCAGTTCAGTTCTGCTGGTCTGAGATCTGCATCACGGGCAACAACAGGGTTGTCCTGGTTTGGAAGGACAGGTGTCTGCTAAGGAAGGCAGGAACCTCCCTTGGAATGGAGAATGTAAACTCCCTCCCTCAGAATTATTATAATTTTGAAATTAAGGGGCTCTCAGGCAAAGATATGGGAATAGGAATAACAGTTCTTTACCAGGAAAATTAACAATAAAAATGCAGTAGTACCAAAAAACCACTGACAGGGTCAGAGCACAGCCTGACCCCCTGTTGTTGCTCAGGGTGTTGGTGTCAGCCCAGCCCAGCCCTCCTGCAGGGACAGATGTGGTTCTGGTGGAGCAGAGATGATCCTGTAGAAGGTGCAGTTTCCCTCTGAAGCTCCAGTGGGGCTGAGCTGGGTCTGGTCTCCCTCTGGGAATCCAGTGCAAACAGGCTGTGCTGGAGTTGCCAATGGCAGGTTTGATCCAGGTGGGAATGCTGGGCTCCTCCCCCTGGGTGGAGCATCTCCCCATGGGCTGATGGAATTGTCTGAGCCCTGCAGTGAGCCTGGATGGGCCATGGACAGCAGAGATCCCCTGGGGGGAGGATGGGCCTGCCAGGGATAAAGAACTGCCCCGGCTGGTTTAACAGCTGGGGATGGAACACAAACTGCTGGTTACATCCTGCACTGCAGCCCAAGACAAGGGCACCTCCAGAAATTTCACCAGCAGGGTGTGAAACCCTTCCTCAGCCTGTTCCACCCCATGTCCTCTCACCACAGATGAGTTTTGCAGCCAGCCTGGCACAGGGTGGTGGGAAGGAACAATGGTCTCTGCTGTACCTGTGTCCAGCAGCCCAGGAAATGTGGGTTTTTTGACTTTTGGTTGTAAATGAACCATCCCCAAGGTTGGTGATCCTTCTCCTTTGGTGACTGGGCTATGAGGAGCCCCCTCCTTTCATTCACTGGGTACTGTCAGCTCTTCAACATTCCCAAAACTGCTGCTGACTGTCGCTGTAGGACACAAAAGAGAGACTCCAAATATTTCAGCAGGCAAAGAACATAGAAAAAAGGCTTTATTGTCTAATCCTTACTCCCTTTTATAAGGTGTTCCCATCCAGACTGAACATGGTTGGTGAATAGAAATGACACCTCTCTAATTATATTGGTTAACTAGAGAAACAGCAAAATACTACCTGGAGAAAGATTGTTTTGAGAAAGGAGAGTTGTTTGCCAAGGTTGTTTTGAGAAAAAGTTTTCTGGAGAATTTTTTCCTTGGGATAAAGTCAGCAGCTGCTGGCAGGCTGAAATCTCTCAGGCCCACAGGTGATTTACCCCAAACCATGGGAGATCTTTCAGGCATCCCTGGCAGCACAGCCATGGATTGATGGGACCTGATTGAGAAAATAGACATTCTCTTCATCCTCCTCCTCCTCCTTTCCCTCCCCAGCCATCACTCTTGCTGTGATAATCAACATATATTTAATTTTATTTTGTCCATGGGCCCATGTGGCAGTGCTTTTATACCTCCTAAAACAATGTTCTTGACAGTAGAAAACCTCCCTCTTTCCTCCCCACAAATCTCTGTGAAAGTTCATCAGTTTGGGCTTAAAGATTATTTTAAAATTATTATCACTGCTATTGAGTTTTTTGTAAAGTTGCCATTCAATTTATTTTTTTCCAAATGGAAAGGAATGGCAGGGGACACTCTCCCAGTGAGAAATTGTATCTGAAAAGTTTTCTTTCCCCATTTTCACCTCCAGCAAACTTCCCTAGCCCAGCTGAGGCAGAAACACATGGAGGGCTCTGCCATGAAATGCCCAAATCTGAGATTAAACCCAGAGTGGGCTGAGAGCCCAACCTGGGCTGGGCTCCTGCAGCCCTGAGCAGCCAGAGCAGGAGGCCACCTCTGCTGTAAAAACGATGGGAAATGCTGCAGGAGGATCCAGCACGGGGGTTAAAGGTTCTGTTGGTGTCCCAGGCCTGCAGGATGATGTCGTGCTTGAAGCATTTGGACTGGAACCAAGAGATGTGAGATAAATTCCAGGCTGTGCTGTTCACTTCCTCTGTCAGCTCCTGGAGATCTCTGCTGCTCCCCTTGCTCCCCTCCTCTGCCCGTCACCCATCCCAGGGGTGAATTGAGCTGATAATCCAGGTAATTCTCTGAAATCCTTAAATTTAGGCTTAAAAGAGTGTTCAGTCCCCGTGTGCCTACAAAGTGGGAACAGCTTAAAGCTGGAAATTGAAGACAAAAAGCTTCAGGAAGTTTGAAGGAGAGGAATTAATGCCCTTTCATCAGCCTGGTGACAGTGAGGGGTGGCAACACCAGGAAATGAAGTCAGGGTACATTTTTTTTTCCCTGGTTTTGGTTAAATTCTCAAAGAATGAGTGTCCATGGGCAGTGCTGGAAGGATCAATGCGAGGAAAAATTAATTTTTGTCCCTCCAAGGCTGAATTTAGTAAGTTCTGGTCAGTGAAATCTATTTAATTGAAGAAGTTCTTTGCCAGTGTCACGATGTGATGGATGGAGGTTTGTCCTCCTGGTACCTGCCATGTCAGGAGGGAAGGGAAGAAGTAAAGACAATTTCTGGAGTCTTTCTTTAGCTGTATGGACATCTATTTTCTGCTAAATGAATTTGTACTTGAAGGTCTGTGTGTCTGGAAGAATTTACAGGATTTTTTGGTGTTAAAATTTGCTTTTGTTTCCTTTACCACAGCTTTAATTTCGAGCTGGAAGAAGGTAAATGTCCTTTTCCCTGTGGGATTTCTAGAACAGGGCACGTAGAGGTCAAAATTTCTTGCTAGAAAGCCTTGACAGGTGTGAAAAATTTAATCCAAACCGTTCATAACAAGAGATTCTCTTCAGCATTTGAGATGCATTTAACCTGCTCTGGGACAGTGAGTCAGCTTTTATTGCAAATATCTGCAGTCTTAGGTCAGGATTTGGGCTGTTGCTTGTCAGGAATGGAAATTCTGCATATCCTGGTGGTGTTTTGTTTTGTGGCACATCTGAGTGTTTGCAGTCCCAGCATCACTCCTGGAACTCCTGGAGACTGAGCCCAGAGCTGGAGAATTTTGGAGAATTTGGGTCTGGTGCTTCTTTGCCCAAATTGTGGTACCTGTAACCAAAAAAAAAAAAAAAAAAAAGTGCGTTTTACCTGCTGTAGGAAGAGATTGGACAAAAATCTCATTTTCTTGGTGATAAGGCAATAAAACCCCCCCATGGCCATCAGCAGCAGCAGCAAAGTGGATCCGTGAGGGAACTGCAGAGGGGAAAAGGCTCCTTAAATTCAATAACCTGAGCTGCTTTTATATCACATTACAGGAACACTTAAGCGAGGTTTTGTCCTTTTTTTCTGGGGTTTTCTCCTTCTTTTCTGTCCATTTGTCTACCCTGTGGATGCTTCCAAACATTTTCATTTCTTTTTTTTTTCCTATATAACTTGGAATTTCTTTTCCTTTCATTGGGATGCACCAGTTTGCTCCGTGTATTATCCCAAAATATTTGCTGGAGGGGAAGCAACTCTGAGCACCCCCTGGAAGGATTTTATCTCTCCTTTAAACGACTCAATTCCAATGCAGGGATAATGACACTTGTAAATGATGATAAAATGGGAGTGTGGCTGCACGGAGTAACGGTTAAAAATAATGATACACCTCGACGTGGGTTCTTATAAAAGGAAATCTTAAATAGCTCCAGGGAAACAGATGCTTTGGGGGAACTTTGTGGATAAAAATAGTGGCTTCCAATTGGCAACCAAAACAAAAATGGAGCCCCACTCTCAGTCGGTTTCAGCAGCAGAAAATTCCTCTGAAAAACCTCAGGGAAGGTGCAAAAAGCACCTGCGGCTGCACCTGCAGTGGGGTTTGGCTTCTTTTTGCCTCTTCTGGTTTTTATCAGAGAATCGTGGAATGGTTTGGGTTGGAAGGGATCTTAAAGCTCATCCAGTTCTATCCTGACACCTCCCACCATCCCAGGCTGCTCCAATCCCAATGTCCAACCCAGCCTTGGGCATTTCCAGGGATCCAGGGGCAGCCACAGCTTCTCTGGCACCCTGTGCCAGCCCTGCCCACCCTTCCAGGGGAGAATTCCTCCCCAAAATCCCAACTAAACCTCCTCTCTGACACTTCAAACTGATTTTTCTTGCTCCTCCTCAGTTTTCTCTCCGTGCTGGTCCCTTTCAGGTGCTCGGTGCAGTCCAGGGTTCCTTTTTGGGGCTGCTCAGGGGCTTTTCTGGGGGGAGGAAGGGCTGAGCCAGCCCCAGCAGAGCTGGAGGGTTTTGCTTTGCAGGGAGAGGGTTTGAAGGGAGAGCTGCAGGTGGCTGGCCAGGGCAAAGGCAAGGAGTGTTTTCCCTGCTCTCCTGGGCTGCTGAAGGTCTGCAGGCAGCTCTCCCAGGGCACAGAGGTGCGTGGGCAGCCCCAGTCCAGCTCAGGGCCACCAATTTCACTGGTTTTTACTGGTTGTCACTGGTTGTCACTGGTTCTTCATGGACATGAGGAGCTGTGGCTTGATTCCTTCTCCTGGCTCTGCTGTGGGAGTGAAAACCTCCTTCAACAACCCCTAAAAACCTCATTCACCTCATTCCAGCTGTTCGTCCTTCTTCACAAGCCTCAGCAACCCCTTAAGCCTCGTCCCAGCTGTTTCCAAGTGTGGGGATCTCAAGGCAGGTGCCTCAACCCCACATTTCTGGGTTTGGGACAGAAACAGCAGCCTGTACAAAGGAGCTGAGAAAGCTGAGGAAAGGAGGATGTTTATTTTGTGTGCTTTCATTTAACTCAGAGAAACACACAAAAATCTTTTTTTTTTTTTTTTTTTTTTTTTTTTTTTTGTGATTATTTCTGTTTTTTCCCTTAGCTGCTAGGGCAAAAATTGAATCTCAAATGAAGAGTTTTAACTTGTTTGATTTGGTGTTTTTTCTTTTAGGTGGTTTCTCCCAAAGGCAAGACAAGCAGCCAGGTGAGTCAAATTTTGATTCCCAACTCATGAAATATTTCTCTGAGGAAATTCCTGAAGGGTGCCTGTGCTCAGTGGGGCTGGTCTCTTCCTCCAGGCAGCACTGACAGAATGAGAGGACACAGCCTCAGGATGCACCAAGGGAAGTTTAGGTTGGGTATCAGGAAAAGGTTTTTTACATAAAGGGTGATAAAGTCCTGGAATAGGGATAAATAGGGATAAAGTCTGCCCAGGGAGTGGTGGAGTCCCCATCCCTGGGTGTGTTTAAGGACAGACTGGATGTGGCACTCGGGGCCAGGGTTTAGTTGAGGTGTCAGGGCTGGGGTGGACTCGATGATCCTGGAGGTCTCTTCCAACCTGGTGATTCTGATTCTGATTGTGATTCTGGTTCTCCTGGCTGGGGTGACATCCCAGGGAACCCTCTGAGGCTGAGCACAAGGAATTCCCTCTCCTGTGCTTTTGTCCCGAGCGGAAATCAAAGATGATTCTCCTTAGGGAGCTGTGGTGGAATGTGCTGCCTTGAGGACAATCCCTCACCCAGACAACCCCAGAATGGTCTTTCTTGGCTTTGGTGGAACATTAAAACCCACCTCCTCCAGCCCCTGCCATGGGAAGGCTTTTCCTTGGGAGCAGAAGGTGGGATAATGCTCCAAGGCCCAGCCCATGGAATTGCCTTTTCCTGTGTGAGCTGCTGTTGGTTTTGTCCATTCCTGGATTCCTCCATATGAGGATGGAAATCATCATCCCCCCAACGCAGGGCACAAAAGGAGCAGGAAAAGCAGGTGTTGAATGGTCCCACTGAGAGGGAAGGAGGGATGGAATTAAAGAAGGAGATGGATTTCCTGCACCCAAAGCAAGGAACAGAAAAATAATAAAAAATAAATAGAAAACCCCACCAAGTTTAATCCTGTCCCAGACAAGGTCAGCAGGCACCACGCACAAATAGCTCAGCCTTTGATTTGCTCTTGCCCCTTCCTAAAAGTGGAAGGTGACAATATCCCATGGCAGTGTCTGCTTTGGGAAGAGGCTCCGGAGGGGAGGAAGGAACAAGGGGCCGTTCAATGTGGATCCATGACCCCGGCGTGCTGGGAGAACCAGCCCAGTGTCTGGTGGGACATTGTTAGACCTGGCAGGGATTCAGACATCTGCCAGGGAATGGGGGATTTTGTCAGGAGAAGTGGGAGAGAGAGAGAAAAAAAGAGAGAGGGAGGGAGAGACACAGCTATATCTGCCCGGATAACACTTCCTCTTTAAAATTCCCTTACTAAGCCGGGCTCCAATATTTTATATTCAGCAGCGAGGTCCCCGCCCCCCCGGCCCTCCCCAGCCAGCCACCCACCCTGGCTGCCTTTAACTTGTTAAGTTTGAAAGATGATCCACAGACACGCTCTGCTCTGCCAGGCAGCCCCGTTTAAGGCCAAGATTAATGCAGTGCATTGGTGCAGTCGTGCCGCAGTGGTGCGTGATCGGAATACGAGATGGAATATGGGGGGAAAGGCCACAAATGTGCCTGGATTCCCAGTTTACACAAGTCTCCTTAGCAACTTGTCTGCTTATTTTCTTTTTTTTCTTTTTTTTCTTTTTTTTCCCCCTTTTTATTATTTTTTTTTTCCCCTCGTACATGTGCGTGCAGCAGCGTTGTCCCAAATCTCCAGCGAATAAAACACTCCCTGAGTTTTTTAAAAACCGCGTCGGGTTTGATAGTCTGGGTGTCGTTTTGCCTTTTTTTAATTCCTTTTGTTAAATTAGTGGCTTCGTTTTATTTTATTTTATTTTATTTTGTTTTATTTTATTTTATTTTATTTTGCTTTGTTTTATTTTATTTTATTTTATTTTATTTTGCTTTGTTTTATTTTATTTTATTTTATTTTTATTTTTTTCTCCTCCCCCTGGAGAGAATCCCCCCCTGTACCCTCCTAAAGGATGGCAGAGGGGCTGGGGGTGGGGGCACTGGGACACTTCTCATTGTGACTTCCCCAGAGTTGGTTCCTTTCCAGTTGTTCACATCTCAGCATGTGGAATTATTGTGCTTTCTCCCGACTTGCCACAGAATTGGCAGTAGCCTGACATTGTTACTCACTGGAATTGTATTTGGAGCCGGGCTGATTTTTTTTTTTAATTTTTTTTTCTTTTCTTTTTTAACTTATTTATATTAATCACCCGCTTTTAAATTTTTTCTTTTTTTTTTTTTTTAAATTTCATAACAACCCCTTTGATTTTGCAGACAATATATTGAACATTCTGTAAAATGGAGGAGAGGAGGAAAAAAAAAAACTCCACCAGGGTGAGAGAGGATTGTGGCAAGCCTTTCCCTGAATCCCATATTCCCCTCCCCGTGAAATATTTTATTTTTTAGTTGCCTCCTGAAGAACCCCCGTCCCTCCCCATAGGAGGGAGTGGCCTTTTAGGGATCAAGGTACGTTGGATTATTTTTTTATTTTTTTATTTTTTTTCCCAGTTTGTGTGATACTTTTATTAACAGCATGGGGCAAGAGAGAGAGGCTGAAGGGTGGGGAGAGCAGGGGAGGAGGGTGGAGAGAAGCAAAGAATCCTCCAAGTCCTGTACCTTGAAATAACTCAAGAAGAGAAGAGTTACAGCCTCACTTGAGTTCTTTCAAAATCTTCCTGGGCGCTTTTACTTTTTCTTTTGCTTCTATTTTATTTTTTTTTTTTTCTTCCGAGGGGAGGGGGTAGAAAAAGAAATTAAAAAAAAAAAAAAAAAAGAAACTGAGCCAAAAACCATTTTGAAGGCTCGATCTTGGCTTCTATACAAACAGATGTTGCCTGTCATTCCGTTGTTAAGCAGCAGCAGATTGGAGCAACAGCAGCAGTTTAGGGGGAACTGCAGCAGGACTGCAAAGTGGGAGATACAGAAATATACAATTTTTTCTTTCTTTTATTGTTTCCCTTTTTTTTTTTTTTTTTTTTTTTTCTTGTTCTACATATAAATATTTTTCCCTGGAATTACCTCTAATTACAACACATCTCTCTTCAATTTTTTTATTATTATTATTCAATTTTTTTTCCCTTTTTTTTTTTTTTTTTTTTTTGAAGTGGGGCAAAACAACCCCAAAACCAAAAGGAAAAAGCAGTAAGAACTTTCACCCAAATTTTTACCCCAGCAGCTATTTTTCTTAAAGCTGGTTTTGAAATCCTTTTTTATGTTGTTGTCGTTGTTGACACGTGTAGGGAAGGGGGTTCTGTTGGAAATGCCTCGGTAAGTGGATGGATCCAGGGATCAGCTCAGGGATTTTGGGGTTTTCTGGTGGTTTCACCCCAAAGTTTTTGCTGGAGGTGCCGTTGTGGAGCTCCAAGGCCTCTCTGTGTCCTCCCCAAGCTTTGGGGACACTGCAGGAACCAGGACCTGGTTGTTTGTCCACCAGAAATTCTCCCAGATCACCGAGACTCTTTTGTGCTCTGCATGTGGGTTTCATCCCCCTCATCTTTTTTTTCTCAGATTTTTTTTTTATTCTTCCCCGCTCCCTTTTTCACTTCTCCCCTCTGCTTTAATCGCTGCTTGGGAGGAGAGAGGAAACAGCAAACCAGCTTTGAGCCGAAGGAGTTAAAACTTTCTTGGCACCAGAGCAGCAGTTTAGCAACAGATCAATTCATTTAAATGAAAGAAATCACAGCCCGAGCCATCTGATTTTGAAATTTCACATCTTCTGCTTCCACTTTAGAACAAAGCTTCTGTTTTTCTTTTTTTTCCCCCTCTCCTTTTTTTATTAATCCACGCTGCTTCTTTTTTGTGTGTGTGTGTGTTCGAGGCTCGGTGGGGTTTGCTCAGAAACTTGCAGGATTTTTTTTCTCTTGAAATATGAAATTATGGGGTGGCTTCAATTTGTTGCTCTGCACACCCAACAGCTGTGGCAGAGCTGTTTGCACCTTGGATTTGAGTTGGAAACAGCTCCCAAATTTGGATTAAACATTGGGAGAAGGAGCTCTGAGCTGCCCAGGGAACCCCAGGAGCAGAGCAGGGGATTTTCCCTGCCCACATCTGGAATTTTGTGTCCCCTCCAAAACATCTGCAGCACCCGAGTGGTGGCTCAGAGTCCCGTTATCCTGCACTTGGTGGTGTACACAGAGCACAGCCCACGTCGTGGTTTTAATATCCACAAAGGATCACAAACAACTTTTATTTTATTTTTTGTTGTCGTCGTTGCTGTTTGTTCGTTTAAATGAGCTCGAGCCTTTGGCACCAATCCCGGGGAGTTTTGTTGCTACGTCAAGGAAAATGAAATAAATCAACTCCTCGGGGGTGAAGCTGAGGATTTAAGAAATACTAATACTTTAAAAAAATATATAAAAATAATTTTTAAAATCCAAATAAATTTAAAAAAAAATTTAAAATTTAAGTAATTTTTTTAAAAAAATTTAAAAAACAGGGAAAAAATTAGAAAAAAATTTTAAATTGATCTATTGATGAATTGTAAAAAAAAAATAAAAATTAAATGTAGTGGCTTACGCTGAAGGAATGTGTTTGGAGGAGGAGGACCCTGCAGGGAGTTGGGACGGGAGGTTTTTCCGTGGAGCTCCTTCCTGGTGGTGTTGAATCCAAGAAAGGCCGGGATGTTTGGGAATGGGTGAATCCCATCACGGGAAAAGGCTGGGCTGGGCTGGGAGGGTGTGAGCACAGGGGGAATCCTTTTGTCTCCCCAAACTCAGCACCCCCTGGATGAAATCCTCAATGGGTTAAAATCCTAAATGGATTAAAAATCGAGGTTTGGATTAAAAAACACCAACCTCCACCTCTCTGTGGCTCTGGCTGGTTTGAGGTTTTATCCTTCCCTGGTCTCTGGGCCATCCCCCCCAATATTGGGAATATTTCTGTGAGTGTTGTGGTTACATCACAACGCTCTCCTTCCTCATCTCCATTCTTGTGCAAAATTCAAATAATTCCCCCCCTTTCCCCAACAGCAGCTGTGCATAGGTTGGTTTGGGGGTTTTTTTTTAATTTTTTTTTCCGTTGTTGTTTTTTTTTTTATTTTTTAAGTCTCCCTTTAACGTCGCGAAAGGAACAATAAAATGAAAGGCAAAACCGGCATCTTAAAAACTTGGCAAGTGAAAGCAGCTTGGAGTGGCAGCCAAGAATCCTGCTGTGGTGCAAAAAAAAAAAAGAATAGCATCCACGGAGCCACCACAAATCCGGGGCTTCTCCTCTTTTTTAACAATCGCGTCGGCACAGAGAGAAATAATTATTCCTTGTATCACTCTTAAAAGAGTCAACAAGCTTTAAAAAAAAAAATCTTGCTTGGGGAATCTCCTCCAGAGCAGGTAATGAGATGCTCCTCTCTGATTCTGCTGGGCTGGAATTTTTTTTTTTTTTTTTTGGGATGAGGATGTGGAGATGAGAAATAATCACTTGCAGGAGTTGGTGCGTGTTGTTGGCTGCCAGGGGAAGGCGTTTTCCACCCCGTTATTTTATTCTCCTGGATGGTTTTGGTGGGGAGCAGGACTGGCAGAGACTTTGTGGAGTGGTCGTGTTTTACAGGGAATGTTGGATTTCCACAGGTTTCGCTCCTCGTGCAGGGGGAGTGGGTCGGTCCAAGGTGGAACATGGAAAATAATAAAAAAAAAATTTAAAAATTAGGCTGTTGGGAGGGAGGAGTGATTTCTCTCACAGGAGCTTGGCTGTTCCTGTGGCTCCTGAAGCTGTAGGCTCTGGGTGTAGGAAAACAAGCATCCCTTCCTGGAAAACATGCCATGAAAATACCCATGAATGTTTTGTCTTCCAGAACACGCTCCCGAGGAGTTGGTTGGGCCTAGCAATATGGCAGCTCACGTTCCACAGGAAATCCTGCAGAATTCTGCTGCTGCTGAGGTAATTTGGATTCCCAAATCAGTATCTCCCTTTTCCTCCTAATTCCTTCAAGTCATTTCAAGCACAGAAATCCTTAAAGAGCTGCTCTTTAAAGCTACAATAGAGTGCATGTATGTGTATATATATATTTATTTATAGGCCTAATTACATTGGGGTTAGAAGAATGGGAATTATTTCACAGTTGTGTTTCTTATTTTGCCTGAATTTCGGGGCAGGAGGAGGAAATGGCTGCAGAGAGCTTTTTGCTCAGGCACACAATGCATTCCGCAGTGATCGATTTTCCTGGACAGGGCATTTGTGGTTTGCAAGAAAAACCACCCACAGATCAAACCCCCAACGTTGGGTCTTTAGAGGATTTTATTTCTCCATATTTCCCTTCTATATCCCTTTGGCTGTAAATCTCTGAAATACCAGCTTTGTGTTGGGTTGTAAGTGAGAAAAAATATTCTGTATTTTATTGCTGTCCCACGTACCAAAGCCTTGTTCACCCTGTGATCACTGATACTGTAAAATTAATAATGAATAAAGTGGGCTCAGTGTAAGGATAACACAAACCCTAAATATAAACACCTCCATGTACAGGTTGAAACTTTTTTTATTTGTAGTTTTAGCATTTTGTAGGAGGCAAATTCAAGGCTGATGCTGATTGATTTGTTTGCCTCTGATGGATTTTCTGCCGCTGTGTGTATGTTCATAAAGGTTTTCACAAGGTGCAATAGCTCAGGGATTAATCAGTGGGGGAAACGTTCCCAATTCCACATCTTGGCAAATCCATGGCTCTCCTTCAATCCCCCTGAATAAATAGATATATATTAAAAAATTATATATATATATATATATATATATTGATATTGATATTGATATTGATATTGATATTGATATATACACACATATATACACATATATATACATATATATACATATATATACACATATATATACATATATATTTTTTCAGAGGGATTCATATATATTTTTTTTATATATATATATATATCACCTGGATACAAGTGAAATTCCTATTTAAAAAACAGCGCTCATTCAAAATAATAATAATAATAATAATAATTTAAAATCTGCATTTTTCAGCAAACAAAACCATTGGTTTGCTGCTGCATTTATAAATCTCTTGTGTTAAAGCTTGTCCATGGGTTTGTTTTGCAGAAGGAGCAGGTTGGGCCCTGGGAATTTGTAATCCCAGGTGCCATGGGATGCCACCCCTGTGCCCCATTCCCCCAGGGCTCTCAGGAATGCAGAGGGCCACAATCACATTTAGAGTGTGGAGCTTTTCCAGGGATAATTCTCGCTGCTTTTCCCCCTTTTTCTCCCTTTTTTCCCCTCCCTGAGCAAAGCTCTGGCGGTGAATCCCAAATATTCTTCCCTTTTGTGCTGGAAAAGCCAATCAGGTGGGGAGTGGGAGGTGCAGCAGGGATCAGCCCTGCTTTAGGCAAGGAAAAAAAAAAAAAAAAAGGATTTTTTTCCCAACAAATCCCAGTTTTCCTGGAGCCTGTGCCTGGCTCCTGGAAGGTCTGGCTCAGGTCTGGCTCTGGGTGTTCCCTCTGGGCAGAGCTGGGGACACTTTTCCTCTGCAAAGCCACCCAAATTTTATTTCTTCATGGATTTAATCTATCCCAGGGAAAGATTAGCCCAGAAAATAATTGGAAAAAAAAATTTAAAAGTTTTGGGAATATATCAAGTGAGGAAAATGTAATGGGTATTTCAGTGAGATCATCTCAGATGAAAAAAAAAAAATCAGAAAATCAGGTATTTCTGTGCCAGAGCCATTCAGATCAGCTCATTTCATGCACATAACTAAATGTAAAGAATATTAGGTTTAAAATGAATATACTGAATGTAAATCAAACTCTGTGCCTGATGCAGTTTTGTGTAACACAGCGAGGCTGAGGCCACAATTCCCTGCCATGGAGAGAAACCTCAGTCACAACTGCCCCCCAATATTGGACTTTTAGGCCCTGCTGGACAACCTGGATTTTCACCTCAGGTTCCCCTGCAATAAATGAGCTTTGTAGTGCAGGGCTGGGGTTATTTTTGGCCGGGTAACATTTGTTGTGTTCCATTTGCAGCTCTGTTCCCAAGGAGGGCACGATGTGTGTGTGTTCCCTGCTCCAGCCTTGACCACTGCAGGGACAGACTTTTCTTCTCCAGCCCAAAAATCCCAGCAGGAAAAAAAAAAAAAAACAACAACAAAAAAAAAACCCCAACCCATCCTGGATTTTCAAAGATGCTTCAAGCACGAATTTTTTTTTTTTTTTTTTTTTTTTTTTTTGCCTGCTGAAAACTTTGGGGGAAAAGCTGGACTCTTTTGAGGTGAGTGTCAGTGTAGGAATTTAAACTTGGAGGATGAATTTAGATAACCTTTGGGCAGATGGTGAAAGTTTGACGTCTGTAACGGGAGTTTCTTGCCACCCAACAAATTCCAAATAAAGAAAAAATTTGTATTTTATAATTGCATATTTACCAGGCTGGAAAGGTTGAAATGATTTATTTTAAGAACCTGCACCAAAAAAATAATTAAAAAAAAATAAAAAATAGAAGGAGAATTTTCTAACAGCATCCAAATAGCAAAATTCTTTTCCAAATGGTGCCTGTTTGATTTTTACAGAGGATAATATTAACTTGCCCTGATATGGTTTGTCTCCTGAAGGAAGAGAAGTGAAAAATTGGTGCCACTTTGAGCAAGATCTCAGTGATTTTCTCACAGCCAGGCTGTTCTCCAGCCTCATCCCCCAGCAATAAAATGGGAAATATTCCTTCTGCAGCAAAGAAAACTTGGAAACCTCAGGGAAGGAGGAGACGCCTCCTGCTTGTGGTGGCAAAACTTTGCTTTATTAGAAAAAATTCCTAAAGAACTTTTATATTTGTCTGCAGAGTTGGGATTAGAGGGGATTTTCCAGCTTGTTTAGCAGAGTGACGGGGGTTTTGTTGTTTGCCTTTAAAAATAGAATTAAAGTAGAACCTCAGCCCAGTAATGACTTCTCTGAAAGTTAAAACAACTCTCAGGCAGCTCAGCCAGGCTGCCAGAATGGAAACAACTTTTTTTTTTTTTTTTTTAGGGTGGGAGGGGGATGGTTTTGTATTGGAATTCTGTTTCTATCCCCAAAATTTTGCTGTTGGATGATTCCCTACCCTGTGTTAGTGCTACACCTCCAATGCTGAATTGTTAATTCGATTCCTGTTACCCTCAGTGCCGTGTAATCCCCAGAAATTCTGTCCAGCAAAGGGAGGAAGAAACACACATCAGCTTCGTTTTGGTTGGTTGAAAACTTTTGGTTTTATTTGATTTTATTTCATTTTCCTGATTTTCTCAAGGCTCCCGTGGGAGTGCAGGAATCCGTGGCTTTACATCCTACCAAAAATCAATAATCCATTGGAAAATGGATTATATATTAACGCCCCACCATCCTGCAAGGAGGGGCTTTAAGGTGCTGAGAGAACCAATTCTCCTGGGTTAAAACTCACAAATTCCCTTTGCAGAAAGGCTTTTCCTTTTTCCATTCCCCCCAAAAGTGACAGCAGAATTCCCTGCCTGCTGCCACAAACCCGTAGATCCGAACTTGTGCTCATATTCCACACAAGCTTGTATCTATAGGTCTGTGGCTGGCTGGCAACTGCACTGCACCTCCAAATATTCCTCCTTTTCTTTTCCCCACCTCTTCTCTCTTTAATTTTTTTTTTTTTTTAATATTTTATTTGTTTAGAGGGATATAAAAGTGGAGCTGCAAATCTCTCTTTGCGGTTACCCAGCTCAGCTTTCAGTGGTGAAATCCCTTCATGGAAAGGGGTTTGTGTGTTTGGTTGGGGCTGAGGAAAAAAGGGAATTGGGGGGACTTTGAGGAAAAAAGGGAACTGGGGGGACTTTGAGGAAAAAGGGGGTTTGGGGGACTTTGAGGAAAAAAGGGGATTGTGGGGAGGACTTTTTTTGACATCAAGCTGCAGAAATTCCATCCCACCCCATGTCCTGCCCTGCTCTGTGTCAATTCTGAAACAGATAAAATAATTTAATTTATAAAATAATGTGGAGCTGTTCTTTCCTTGTTATTTGTGAGAGGAACAATCACTTCTCCTCCTTTATCTCCAGGAATTTGGGATCCCTTCTCTGACACGGGAAGGGCTTGGCCCTCCCAACTCCTCCCTCAAAAATCAGTTTATTACAGAACCCCATTCCTCCCAATTTCATGGTGTTTGTGTCTTTTCAAATAGTTTTTTAAGAGAAAATAACCACGCTGGAAAGTCCAAAGGAAGTGGTGGGACAGGGGAAAAAAAACATGGGAGCAGTGCAGAGCCTGCTGTGCAAAAATAACCTTTAAAGTTGGGAGAGTGGAACAATTATTCTTCAAAAAGTCATTTATTTTTTTTTTTAAACCCCAATGTACAGATTCTATATGAAAATAATTAGGCTGTAAACTCAAAAATAAACTCTGACTCTTTCTTTCCGGCAGCTTTCAGTGTTAATTCCACCCAAGATTTCGCTCTGCATTTCCACTTTTAAATTTCTCTGAGTTTGAACTTGGCTGCTCTGACACACGCTGCTCTAGGCCAAAAAAATTCTTTTTTTTTCCCCCTCTTTGCTGAATTTCCAGGGTTTTCTATTTATTATATTAAAATGAAGTCAGAGAAGTCCAACCACTCTTCTTTCTCCCTGTGAGCTGAAACTAAGTTTAAAAAGAAAAAAAGGGGGGAAAAAATTGCATTTTGTCATCCTGTGTGTCGTAAAGTTGGGTATAAAAGCTGATCCTCAACATTCCCCAAAATTTTGAATGGGAAATGAAGGAATTAAAGCTGGTGAGTCGTTTCCAGCAGAAGTTTTGCTGCTGGACTGTTCTGGGGTGGGATTTTACCCAGGGCAGGGACCTGGGGTCCAGCTCTCCTTTGGGATTTTGAGGGTGGACCTTGTTCCATCCCTGATGGGATGAGCAGGGGCTCCCCATGGGAGCAGGAGGAGTAAAAAAAAAATGGTTTTTCCAGAAGATCAGTGAATAATCTGGGCTGGTTTGGGGTTGGTTTTTAAACGCTGTGAGTGTTCATCTCATTGGATTCCCACATGGTTGTTTAGTTCGGGCTCCAAGGAGAAATGAGCTGGTAAAACCCCCCAAAAAATATCCATATTTCTGTAGGGTGGTCTCTCCTCTGCAAAGCCTGAAGGCTGAGAAAAGCCTGGAGTTTGTCATGGGTGTTCTGGCACTTCAGGTGGCATTGCCAAAAGCCCCCTGGCAGGGAATTGGGTCACATATGTCCCAAAATCAGGTGCCACCAGTTGGTTTGGGGTCTTTTTTTGATTAGGAAATCAATATTCAAACCATAAAAAGAGCAAAGAAGAAGCAGATTTTTAATTCCCTTCTCTTTAAAATATTTTAGAGCAGTTTCTCTCTGGATATGTTGGGACCTGCTAATCAATATCCAATTTTTTTTTTTTTTTTTTTTTTTTAACCTCCTTTTGGTGAGGGGTTTGGTCTAAACACAGCTGGGAGCTGAGAAAGGAAACTCCAGAGAAGTGGCAGCAGGAGTGGGGTGAGCTGCAGGTCCTGTGCTGCAGGGAGGAGCAGCAGGGAGTCATTTCTGAGCCTCAGCACGTTTCCTCATTTCTCCTGTTTTTTTTTTTTTTTTTTTTTTTCTGGGGTGACTTTGGGGTTGTTGTGGCCTCAGTTTTGTGGGACAAACTCAGGGAATCCTCTTGATTTGTGCAGGGAGGGTGCCCAGGAGGGCAGCACATCTTCCCTGAGCTCAGGTTATCCAATAAACCCACAAAACCTGAATTTTAAAACTCATTTTAAACCATTTCAGTGTTTTAGGTTTTTTTTCTCTCATTAAACTGCCCCCCCTGTTCTTTTTCAGCTGCAGCCTCCCATATTCTGCCCCTGCCCCTTTGTTTTCCAGCCTTTTGAAAAGCTCTGCATTGTGTTTTCCAGCCTTAATTTGTGTTTCTTTGCTGCTGCCTGTGTTCCAGTGCACTTCATTACGTTTCTGGAGTGAAACTGGAGTCTGACAAAATGATGTGAAGAACCTTGAAATGTGTCTCCCTTTTTTTAGGCTGGAGGAGAATAATTGGAGTCTGTGCAGCTCCTACCTGTGCCTTTCTTACAAGGGATTTTTTATTATTATTATTATTTTATTTTTTTCACACTGTGGGTGAGGAGCTGAATTTGTGCAGCATCTTTGATGCAGGTGCTCAGAGCTCCCTTCACCTGTCACTGATGCACAAGGAGCTGCAGAGGGATTTAAAGGCATGGAAAGAATCAAACCAAAGCACCTGGGTCTGGGAATTACCCCAAAAATATCCCAAATATCCTCTCCAAAAATTAGTTCCTTCATCAATGCAGCTCCTTTCTCTGGAAATGGGTGGAGTGGCTGCTTTAGAGGTAAAAAAAAGATAAAACCCTCCTGTGTGGCTGCATTTGGAGAGGTTTTGCTGTGCTTTTTTCCTTTTGAAAGCAGCAGAAGGAAAGCAAAGCTTTCCCAAATCTCTCCTTTTATTTTTAATTTGAATATTTGGTAAATCTTCTTTTTTTTTTTTTTTTTTTCCTCCCTCCAAACGTCACCACCATTTCTCCCTCCTGTCACCTGGAAACACCTGTAAGGTGCAATTCTTCACTGAGGAAGCAAAGCTTTCCCAAATCTCCCCTTTATAAATTTATTTTTAATATTTAGTAAATCTTCTTTTTTTTTTTTTTTTTTTTCCTCCCTCCAAATGTCAGCACCATTTCTCCCTCCTGTTGCTGCCTGGAAACACCTGTAAGGTTTCCTGCAGACAGGGATGTCTCGTGGTGCCCAGTGAGGGCTGAAAAGGGAATTTATTTGTGTGTCCCTGCACAGTGAGCCCTTGTCAGAGAGGAGCACACAACAGCACCCGGGTAATTGGGATAACCATATGCAGTGGCAAATGGGATTCGTGATAAGCAGAATTGGAATTGTGTTCCCTGCAATTTGAACCGTATCCAAATACTCTTATTCAGATAATCAAATCTGGTTAAACTCTTAAAAAGGCAGATAAATTTCACTATTCTGGTTATTTCAGTAATCTGATTTTTATTTTTTTTTTTTCCCTTCCCCTTACCCTCCTCCCTCTCTTTTTGTTTATTTGCTTCTAATCAGAAAGGGAGGAAATAAAGAGAGGATTTTTAGGGGAGGGACCTGCCCTTGAGGCCAGGAGTGTTCCATGGCTTAGGGGCATTGCAGGGGCGGCATTCCCTGAGCTGGAAAAGCTCCAGATGGGCTGGAAACTCTCTGGTTGCATTTTTGGAGACCCTCTGGTTGCATTTTTGGAGACCCTCTGGTTGCATTTTTGGAGACCCTCTGGTTGTATTTTTGGAGACCCTCTGCTTGTATTTTTGGAGACCCTCTGGTTGCATTTTTGCAGGTTCATGGTGAAATCCAGCCCCAACAATCCATCCTGGAAGTGACACCAGGTTTTGGTTCAGCTTCTTTTCATTTTTCATCATGCAGGTGAATCCAGCCTTGGCTGCAGGTCCAGGTCAGGCTGTGCAGGGTTTCAGTCACAAAACAGGCCTGGGATAAACCAAAATATTGCCCAAAAAAGCTTTGGGGTCGTTTAGAGTCATCAGCACTTTATGTTTGTGCCACCCTCCCCCCTGAGATCCAGCTCGGGGGGTTGAGGGTTTGGTTTTGTTGGGTTTTGTTTGGGTTCTGTTGGGTTTTGTTGGGTATTGTTGGGGTTTGGGGGGTTTTTTGGGGGTTTTGTTGGGGTTTTTTTAGGTTTTATTAGGTTTTGTCAGGTTTTGTTGAGTTTTGTTGGGGTTTTTTGGGTTTTGTCAAGTTCTGTTGGGTTTTGTAGGGTTTTGTTGGGTTTCGTAGGTTTTGTTGGGGTTTTTTGGGTTTTGTCGAGTTCTGTTGGGTTTTGTTAGGTTTTGTAGGGTTTTGTTGGGTTTTGTAGGTTTTGTTAGGTTTTGTTTCTGGATTTCTCTCAGAGTTGACGCTCCAGCTCCTCTCAAAAGCCACATTTGGTTGAGGAGTGAAATCCTGGCCACCCTTCCCCTAGAAAGGCCCAGAGACTGAAATGCAATATTGAGCAAACCTTTGGATTGCTGCAACCCTGTCTAGAAATCGAGGCACAGTTTTTGTCCTGTGTTGAAAAACTTTGGAGAGCTTTCAAAATATTGCCTTGCTCTGGATTTCAGCTGAGCCCAGACGAGGCTTCTTTCCCTACTCTGCAGCCTCTTAGAGACTTCCAGCCCTTTTTGGTGTTTGCCAGATTTCTAGGAGAACTCTCTGAGCAAACCTTTGAGCCTCTTGAGGTTCCTCATTACAACCAACTGCTGATGAGATTTTGCCAAGTGAAGGTGAAGGAGTGAGGTGACCAGCAGGGACCAGGTCAGCATTTCCAGTGGGAAACCCTCTCCTGTCTGAGGTTTATGAAAATCACCTAAAAAAAAGAAAATAAAAGAAAATAAAAGATCACTCCAGTGAAATTTGGCAAAAGGGATCTCAGCCCCCCAAATGGAACCATGGCATTTGTGGGGTTTTGTATTTATTTTTTGCTCAATGACTAAAAGAAATTCATTTGCTTTGGGAGTATTTTATGCTTTCCCACCCCCTCCTTGCAAGCCCTGCCTGGGATCTGAGAGGGAAGGTGGATTCCACCTTCTTCAGGATCATTCACAGCCCGAAAAATTGAGAGCCAAACCTCAACTGATGCTTTTCCTGACAACAATGAGACAAAATTCAGCTTCCTTGAGCATCTGTAGTGAGTGTCCATTGCTGGGACCCCGTGTGAAGTCAGTGTGTCTGTAAATTCATGTAAAGTGTGATTTAGTGCAGGGGGTTAATGCGTGAGGCACGTTTTTGTGTCATTATTTGGGAATATTGTGCCCCCTGCACCCCTGGTTTTCTGTGTGACTGAATTGCTGAAGGGTGAAGGGCACTGAAGGGTGTTGGAAAGGAATTGGGATATTCCAACCAGGCAGTTCCCAAAAATCAGCTCTGGGTGGGGATTCTCCCCTCACTCCTGGGGGAAATTCAATAATAGGAAATGTGGGTTGGGGAGCAGATTTGTGATGTTTTCTCTCCCCTGAAGCCCGGGAAGGGACCAGGCAATAAAACCAGTGATGAGTGAAAACTTCCCAGCCCAGACTAGAGCTGGGAGTGGTGACTCCTGAGGCAGGTGGGAACCTCAGAGAAGAGCTGCTCCAGTGGAATTCCCTCTCTTTTTGACCATAAATATTCCCTGGATGAGAATCCCATCATTTCTGTGGCAGCACAGCAGCCGGAGTCACGTTTCCTTCAGGAACCAGAGAGTTACACTCAGTGCAAAAACACAATTTTTTAATTACATTGCAGCTTTAACATGAGGCTGGGCCAGAGATTCCCTTTTGTCCCCAGAAATGTGAAATCATTTCTGGGATTCTGAAACAGCAAGAGGCCTAAAAGGGGTCCCAGACAAAGGCACTGGGCCCAGGAGCTGATTTAGGGACAGGGAGCTCCACATGTCCCATGGGAACTCCCCGGCATCCATAACGTGTCCCAGCAAACACTGTCAGCACAGCACAGGGTCGCCCTAATTGCGTAATTAGGTGTGATTGTGCTAATTGGGCAAAGGCATAATTGAGAAAAAAATCACCAGGAAAACAAACAGGGGAGCTGGGGGCCACCAGGAGGGAGGGCCAGGAGTGCTGTGACACCAGTCTGTGCTCTGCTCCAGAGCACAGAGAGGAGACACCAAGGATGGTCCAAAAATTGACCCCTGATTTAATATTTTATCTCAATTCTAATTTTTATTTTTATATTTGATCCCAATCCCTAAACTCTCTGCTTCCTGCCATTATTGCCAGCAGAGTATGACTCAAATGACTTTTTTTTCCTGCTATAAATTTCCTCTGAGATGCAAATACAGTTTCAGCCGTCCCAAGTTTTGAGGGAAATAAAACACCTGTAAGTGAGTGATGGAGCCATAAATGGGGGAAAATTTGCCAGGATAATTTGTGCAGCAGGATGGGGAGGAGCCTAAAATTTGATCTCAGAGGGTGAAATAGGTGTCAAAGTCTGGGACAGAAATTTTTATGGCGTTTAGAAAAGTTCTTGGAGTCTCTTTGTGAAGATGGAAGAGCAGCAAGGAGGGGCAGGGAGTCATTAGCGTTGGCCAACCTGAGAAAAAATTTGGTTATTTTGGCCTAAATCTAAAGTAAGGAATTAATTATTTGTAATTTATCCATGAAAAGACCTTTGCTGAGTTGAGTATACAAATGAAACAAAACTCTCTACCTCTCTCTATTTTCCATTTTAGAGCAAATTATTGGAGAATTTTTGGGTTTTTTGCTCAACTTTGCATTAAATACCTGGTGTGTTAATTATTTAAATTTACCTTAAATTTAAATACCTTTAAATACACAGGCAAGGGGTGCCTGTGTCAGTCTCAGTGTCAGCAGCACCTGCTCATTAAACTGATCAGATAGAGGTAATAATTTATTAATTTTCAGTTATGGGATGTTGGATATTACAATATTGAGATGCAGAAAAACACTTGCAGGGATAAGTTGTATAAAATGAGTGGTTTAGCTGTGTGATGCTGAAATGCTTCAGTTTACAAAATGTGAAACAGGTTGTTTTGGGAAGTCTGAGTGGGAATTTGCTCTGTGCCCCAGAGGTTGGGCAGGATTTGAGATTTTCCATCAGCCTCACTCAGCACACAGGTTCACTCCTTCCATGAAGCTCCTTGGGTTAAATAATTTTATTTTGTGCTGGAGAAAAGCTGTGCAGGGCACAGAGATGACGATGCTGCATCGAGGAGTTGGGTCCAGGGTGTTTTAGAGCAGGATAAAGCTCCTGCTGGGAGCACAGGGCCAGAAATTCCTCACCCAGAGCTGTGCCTTGGTCACTGCTCTCACTCATCAAACAGTTAACAGTGACTCTGGTAACTAAAATATTCTGGATTTCCACTCTTTGGTCAAAGTAAACTTTACCGAATATGGAGCCTTTAGGAACTGGGAAACCATCAACATCAGGGGCACTCTCACATCACAGGAAGATTATTTTGCATTTTATTTCCCAACCTATCCTCCTGCTGCTGCAGGGTGAACTCTGAGCAGTGATGCTGCTGCTTCCCACCTTCCCCCTTGATTTCCTTGGGGTGTAAAGGCAGGGCTGTGCCTTTCCCATCATCAATATTCTGCTTTATCCTGGAAAAACTGAGTGAGTTCAGCACAGCTCAGCATCCATTCCTGAGCTTTGCATTCCCTTGGGATTCCCTTCCAGCATGGAGCTGCTGGGCCAGGGGCTGGACTCACCTGGGGGGGCAGATCCCAGCCCTGGGGATGATAATAATATCACATTTGGGGATGATAATGATAATAATAATGATAATAATAATAATAATAATAATAAGCAGGCAGCCTGCTGTTTTAAGTGCTGCCTTGGTGGGTGCTGGAGTGAGTCACAAACAGAGATAACATCCTGCTGGTTTGGGATTTGGCTGGGAGTTGACACAAGTTGAGGACTTGTGTGTGTGTGTCTGGTGGAGGGAACGTGGCTGAGGAGGCTCAGGGCTGATTTTCCACAATGGTTCCCTCAAGCCCTTTGGTGCAAGGCTCAAATTCACCTTCTGCAGCTCTCCCCCATCCCATTCCTGCACATCCCTCAAACACCCAGGGGCCAAGGCACGTGGAGTGTTCAGAAAGGAAAAGATGTGTCAGGGCAAATTTCACCCTAAACCTTCTTTAAATGCTTAAAAAAAACCCCAAATAATGTCTGTATGTTCTGAATCTGCTGTGGAAAGGGAAAACCATTATTTTGGCCAGCAAAAAAAAAATTCCATCTTGTGTGAAAAGCTCCGTGATCTTCCCCAAATCCATCAGGAATAACCCTGGCTTGTCATGTCTTATCCCATTTCCATGAATTTTAGGGATTGGTACCTTTTCCCCCCATCACTTTCCACCCTCTAAATTAAAACCACTGAAGATTTGGAGGCTTTTTTTTTATTTATTTTGGTAATAACTAGAAGCCCCCTGAGCTTATGAATTTTTGACTGCATGCATCCAGGTTGAGGTAGTAGGTTGTATAGTTTAGAATTACACCAAGGGAGATAACTGTACAACCTCCTAGCTTTCCTTGGGTCTTGCACACACCGGCGCGAGGAGCGACCATAAAAATCCTCAGCACTCTTTGCTCTGCACACGTGGGACAGGAAAGAGCAGGTAAGACAAGCTGGAAAATCTTTTTTATTATTATTATTATTCCCTCCTGCCTTTTTTAGAATTTTATCAAAATGTTTATTTTGTAAGCATTTTTTTTCCTATTTGTTGGCGCTTAATTTTTTTTTTTTTTGGTGATGTTTGTCTTCCTTCTTGTCGCCCTCGAGCAGCAGCAGTGTGGTGTTAACATTCCCCCCCAAAAAAAAGCACCATGGCAACCTCTCAGTGTTCTTGCCTTCAGTGGTCAGCCAGCAGAAGTCTCCAAAGGTAAAAATATCCTGTATTTTTAATATTATTTTATTTTTCCTCCTCTCTATTTAGTCTTTGACTGGTTTAATTTTAACCCTGGGAGTTAAACAAGAGTGATGCTTCCAGATAAAGGGTTTTGGTGAAAGTACCTGAATGTACGGAGCCCTCAGGAGAGCAGTGGGTATTCCCAAGGAATGGGTATATCCGGATAAAAGGGGGATTTTCAGGGGGTTTTGTACATTAAAAAATTAAAGATTAAAAAATTAACACCCAATTAAAGTTGGGTGTTTCAAAGGTTGATACATCCAGCAGAGCTGGTTTGCTTCTCCCTCTGGATAGAGGAACTTTTTGGGAACACCTTAAAGGTTGTGGAGAAACTTTGGGACTAAAAAAACCCACGTTTCTGATGTGTTTTACAATTGTAAAATGCAGGGAATTGGGAACACCCCATTTTCCCATCTACTCCTGAAATCTGTGATTTTATTTGCCTGAATATTGGAGACCTGAGAAACCCTTGAAACTCCCCTAAAGCTGGAAGGGAAAAGTGAACATTTGGATGTTGGCAGAGCTCAGGGTTCAGCTCCTCGGGGCCCTGGGTGAAGGTGGTGGCTGCAGCCCTTGCTCGGGGCCCAGGACCTGGACTTGGCTCTTTTCACTCTCTAAGTGACTAATTCTGGCAAGGTTCTCTCAGTTCCCAGAAATAAGAGGCTCCGTCTCTTCCTCAGCTTGTTCAGTTAGTGGAGAAAAATTAAGAGCAGGCACTGGGTTAATTATTGCATTTATTAATCTGTAAGTGTGAACATGATCATGGTATTTCAAGGTATCTAAAGAACCCAAAAAAATGAGTGGTGGTGTTTTTTTTTTTTTTTTTTTTTTTTTTTTTTTTTTTTTTTTTGTTTTGTGAGGTTTTTTGGTGGTGGTTTTTTTTGTTTTTTTGGGGTTTTTTTTGTTTGTTTGTTTGTTTTTGTTTTGTTTTGTTTTGTTTTTTTCTGGTAAAATGGCTCTTAAAAACCTGACTATCTTCAAATCCCTGTTTGCTGAGTGCAAAGAGAAGCTGCGAGGGTTACTCAAGGCTCACTTCTGACTTATTCCAAGAGTGGATTCATGGGATTTTTTTATCCCATCTTGTTTCCAGAGAGGTTCCAGGTATCAGTGCCATGGATTTTTCAGCTCTGCAGCTCCTGGGGACGAGGGAAGGATCTGGGATAACACAAAGCTGCTTCTGTGTGCACATGCCCCAGACACATGCAGGTAGTTAAAAAATGAGGAATCTTCTTGGCACGTTCCAGGCAGTACCTTATTTCCCCCCCATAAATCTCTCTGCAGATGGAAGTGCAAATTTTCAGCTGCATTGATTCCCATCCAACGCACAGGGGTTTTTTTTTCCATCAGGGTTGGGTTTTTTTAACCTGTTTGGGACTTCTTTAGGAGCAGCTTTGTGATTAATTTCAAATAAGAACAGGCTTTTCTTCTTTTTTCTTTTTATTTTTTTGTTTTTTAACCTGTTTGGGACTTCTTTAGGAGCAGCTTTGTGATTAATTTCAAATAAGAACAGGCTCTTCTTCTACATTTTTTCTTTTGGTGGTTTTTTTTGACCTGGGATTTTTCTCTAGGAGCAGATTTGTGAATAATCCCAAATAAGAACAGGCTCTTCTTTTTTTTTTTTTTTTCAGTTTTTCTTAACCTGTTTGGGTCTTCTTTAGTATTACTTTGTGATTAATTTCAAATAAGAACAGGGTTGTTTTTTTTTTCTCTTTTGCTGTTTTTTTAACCTGTTTGGGACTTCTTTAGGAGTATCTTTGTGATTAATCCCAAGTAAGAACAGGTTCTTTTTTTTTTTTTTTTCTCTCTTTTGGTGGTTTTTTGACCCTGTTTGGGACTTTTCTTTAGGAGCAGCTTCATGAATAATCCCAAATAAGAACAGGCTCTTCTTCTTTTTTTTTTTGGTGGTAACATTTCAGATTTTCTCAGCACACTCCAAACTTCAGGAGGGCTCAAAAAATTAAGTGACTATTTACAATAAATCCCATCAAACATGACTTTATGTTAACGCTCTGAGACACAAATGAAAAAAAACCCATCCCGCTCCAAAAAACCCCAAAGAACCACCATTAAAAAAAAAAAAAAAAAAAGGAGAATGGCCAGTGGTTGAACCAAGTGATTAATCCCAAGTAAGGGCAGGTTCTTTTGGTTTTTTTTCTCTTTTGATGGTTTTTTGACTCTGTTTGGGACTTTTCTCTAGGAGCAGCTTCATGAATAATCCCAAATAAGAACAGGCTCTTCTTCTTTTTTTGGGTGGTAACATTTCAGATTTTCTCAGCACACTCCAAACTTCAGGAGGCTCAAAAAATTACAATAAATCCCATCAAACACGACTTTATGTTAACGCTCTGAGATATAAATGAAAAAATCCATCCCGCTCCAAAAAAACCCGAAGAACCACCATTAAAAAAAAAAAAAAAAAGAGAATGGCCAGTGGTTGAGCCTAATTCAATGTGCATATTTTCCCTGTGAACAAAACAGCATTCCAGCTCTCCCCCTGATGAGAGGGATGTATTGTCAATTAATTAGACTCCCATCATATGTCCTCGGATGCCCTTCCATCATATGCCTTCCATATGTCCCCATGTCATATGCCTTCCATATGCCCCCTGTGTAATTAAACTCCCATCATATGGCTTCCATCATGTGCCATTTAAGTGCATTTACCAGGAGAACGTGGCACTGTTACAGTCCTGGACCTTTTTTTTTTTTTTTTTTTTTTTTGCAATGAGGAGAGGAATGATTCAGCTCAGGAGCTGAAAATGAGGAGAGGAGGAAGCAAAATTAAAAATAAAAATAAAAGAAGGGAAGGTGGTGGTTGGCCTTGAGTGTTGCATTTAATTGCTGGGTTTGTTTCGCTCAGCTCAGAGAGAAGATACAAAAGTGGCTTGTTTTCCTTGGGTTCCATTCCCAAGTTTTGGTTTTTTTTTTTAAAATTCAGTTCAGCCTGTGGATAGCCAGGGAGATAGCGGCTGTTTTTCAGGGAATGTGAAATGCACAAAAAAAAAAAAAAAAAAAAAAAGGAACAGTCCACCTCCTCCCAGAGAAGTGTTTGTCCAGTGATGGGGAAATGGAAACGCTGTCCTTGATTTGGAAGGGGCAGAGTGAAGTGAAGTGAAGGAGCAGAAACAGCCTGGGGAGGGAATTCATGGAGAGGAGATGGAAAATCCACTTCCAGCCCTGTCCTCCCTCATGGACCACAGGGATGTGGAGGGCACTGGACTGTCCTTGCCACGGGCAGGGCTTGGGGGATAATGCCCAGAAAATGTGGGGAGGTGGATTCCAAACTGACCGGCATTTATTGGGAATAAAGACCAAAACCAGGCACTGATGGTTACATGTGCAATGTAGGAAACTGCAAACATCCCAGGGGTTGTGAGCTCCTGGAGTGGTTTCCAATGACAGGACAACTCATTTTCCTCATGTACAGTTGTGTCTCTGTGCCTTCCTTCTTCCAACAACAACTTTTCTAATCCCAGAAAAGAAGAGACTCCTTTCTCTTTTAGGATTAGACTCTTTTCTCATTTAGGATTAGACTCTTTTTTAATTTGAGATTAGACTCTTTTCTAATCCAAATCAGACCTGACAGAAGAGCGGTGACTTCCAAGGGTGTTCTGCTCCAGCTTTGCAGGAATTGCAGAAATCCCAGGTGTGCACCCAGAGATCCCAGCCACAAACCCAGAAATCCCAACCACACACACCCAGAAATCCCAACCACACACCCACAAATTCAGCCAGGCACCCAAAAATCCCAACCAGGCACCCAGAAATCCCATCAATGCACCCAGAATTTCCAGCCATGCATCCCAAAATCCCAACCACACACCCAGAAATCCCAGCCACACACTCAGCAGTCAGGAAAGAGATTGAAAGGACAAAAAATAAAGTAAATTAGTCATTTGTGCTAAGATCTCTCAGTTAAAAAATTCAGAGTATTTTGTAGCCTATCCCATATTACCAACAGTTCAAACTCCCACAGCCTGGGGATCAGTGTATCCCTAAAAACTTTCTATTCCAGTTGCTAGAACATGGAAAAAACTCAATATTTGGATGTACTCTGCCTAGGTGAAGTCAGCATTGACCCAAAACTCATCCTGGATTTGCTGTGTGGGCATTTCTGTAACACAGGTGCCTCCCTGAGGGACAGGTGACAGCTCTTGCTCTGGCTCAATCTTTAATTTTCCACTCAATCCTCATTTAAATCACACACAGAAAACACAACCAGCCCATCTGAAAGCTTTATGTCATTAGGAAAATGATTTGGGAAAATATTTCGTGGTCTTGCACCGTCATTAGTTTGCCACAGCTGTAAAGTGGATATTGAGGGAAGCTTTTAAACCTCTTGTAGGGCACCACTGAAATTATTATCTGCCCAGAATTGCTGCCCAACTGTTGCATTCTGAAATATTTTATTCTTCTGGCTCGCTTGGGCTGCAGGAAAATCGTCCCAGTAGTGCTCATGGCAGATTTTATTTTGCTTCTCTGTTCTCTGATGCTTGTGGAAGATGAGACTTTCATCATTACAGAGATTTTTTTTTTTTGTCCTTCTTTTTTTGTTTTTTTCCTTAACCAGAGTTCTCTCTATTTCCACGCCCAGCTGAAACTCTGCTGCCACCCTCCTCAATCAGATGCACGAAGCAGAGTCAAATTTTTGCATTAAAAAAAAAAAAAAGTCCTGTAAGGCCTGGGATGAGATGGAGTGGAATTGCCAGAATGAGTCATTGTTTAATGAATAAGGCCCTGAGTGTTCTATTGATGCCATTTCTAAATCTGTGTCATATGGATAGAATTCCTGCCATAACTGGAATTCCAAGCACAGCAACCTTTGGAGCTGAATGATGATGATGATGATGATGATGATGATGATGGTGATGATGATGGGGTTCTGCATGAATTGATCTGGACTCTGCCACACTCACAGCTGATCAGAGTGTTAAAAATAAGACAATTTTATTGCCCAGACTATTTAAAGAGCAAAGTAAAAGGAAGGGGAAGGGGATGCATTCCCAAATATTTTGGATTTTCCTCTGCTGTGGGAAATTTCCAGATATGAGATTTCTGTTCCAGTTTGCTTTTATTGTTTGAACCCTGCTGGTCCAACACCTCAATCAGGAGTTTGGCCCTGAGTGGACACAGGATTTATCCCAAAAACTCAGAAAAGCCTGAACTTGGTTTCACACCAAACCCAGAGCTCAGAAATGCTGCTGCTCACAGCTCTGGAGATGCCAGGAGAGGGAAGTTCTCTCTCTGTGCGTGTGTGTTGGAGTTTAAAAGTATAAAATTTTAATCTGTAAGGGACTCAGATGTCCTTGCAGTGAGATGGGAACACCGATTGCAGTTCTCAGAGCATGAGCTGGAGTGGAGCAGCTCAGGATTTGGGGATGAACAGTCTGAGGCCACAGCAGAGATGGGAACACACATTTCTCTCTCTTTTAACCAAATCTCTCTCTTTTAACCAACTTTTTCCTTCCCATTCCCACTTCTCCCTCTTCATAATTTGGGGATTTAGGTGTGAAACCAAGTTCAGGCTTTTCTGAGTTTTTGGGATAAATCCTGTGTCCAGTCAGGCTTCAGTCAGGGCCAAACCCCTGATTGTGGTGTTGGACCAGCAGGGTTTGAGCAATAAAAGCAAACTGGAACAGAAAATAAATCTCACGTCTGGAAATTTCCCGCAGCAGAGGAAAATCCAAAATATTTGGGAATGCATCCCCCTCTTCATTTTAATTTGCTCTTTAAATAAGACAGAGCTCCTGGTTGCCCTGACTCTGCTGCTGCTCCAGGCAGTCCCACTTGCATATATTTAGATTTATACATTCAAACTATAAATTGTATTCTCTAGTCTGCTCGTGCTATAGGGTGAAATTGGCCTCTTTGTGCAATGTCATGGCCCTGTTTCCTGGTGAAATAAGTTCAAGAATCAGGTTTCTGGGGCAGACGTGGAAAGAAATTGAATTTTTTCCTTTTGTCTTACGAGCAGTGGCTCCTCCTTCCCATCAGCTCCACTCCAGACCCTTCTTAAGAGTCACTGAATTGTTGATGGGCCACCAGCCTTTGCTGCTTGTTTTGCTTATATCCATTAGATTCACAACTCAATCCATGAATTTTAGTTTATTATGAACATTTTAAGCCTCGTTCCTCTGATAAAATGGGAGTGGATAAACCCCTGCTCGACATTAAAGGGAAGATTTTGGGTCCAAAGACACTAAGATGGCACAGGAGCTGTTCCACCAAATCTGGGAGGGAAAAAAGTGGCTAAAAAGGTGCCAGCAAAAAGCAGAGGTAAATCTGAAATGGATGCACTGAACCTTTCCCATCAGAAAGAAAAAAAACAAACAAATGGATGTTCAGAGGAAAAGAAAGGATGAGGAGGGAATCCCTCAGTTTCACAAAGTGAGTGCAAGGAGAGGAGTAGTGAAATTAAATAGTGACAAATTGAAACTGTTTTGTAAAGCAACTCTTTTTCCACCAGTATTTAATTAAAATAATAATAAAAAAAGAAACCTAATTGCTTTTAGAAGTTAATGGGAACTGTGCAAGTCTAGAACAGATGAGATACTTCTGTTTTTAATAACCGTACACAGAATTTTGGGTGTTCATTGTAGTAACTTTGGAGCTGAGTTAGACTCCATCAGGTTTGGGATGAAAAGCAGCAACTCCAGAGCAGGGAGAGTCCAGTGGGAAGGGCAGATTTGGGCTGTGCAAAGCTGCTAATTCTGGTCACTATTGGGGGAAAATGTTGGGGAAGTCTGGAGTGTGGCCCAGTCCGTGGATGGATCCTCCAAAGGAATGAGCATTTCCCATTGGGAGGTAAAAGTGAAGGGGGAATGGATGGAGGGATGGATGGATGGATGGATGAGGGATGGATGGATGGATGAGGGATGGATGGATGAGGGATGGATGGATGGATGGATGGATGGATGGATGGATGGATGGATGGATGGATGGATGGATGGAGGGATGGATGTTTCCCTTCCCTGGGCTCACAGGCTGACAGCTCCAGTGTTCATGGCAATTCTTCACATGTGTGGAACTGAGTAATTCCTGCCCAGTGCAAATGAGAGCAGAGAAAGGGTAGAGACATCCAAGACCAGGCAAAGCATCCCTGGGAACAAAAGCCAGGTCAGCCAGGCCACAGATCTGCACCTGAACATGGATGGAGCCCTGGACACTGAGAGTTTCAGACTCACTGTGCTGACAGGCTCTGACCCCCAGGCAAACACTGCATTGACCTGAGGCCGTGGAAAAGGCTCCCAAACCTGAGTGACAGCACTGGGATTGTGGGTGTGGGGTTTGGATAGAAGTGTGTGATAGCACAAGGTGGGAAAACTTAGAGTTTGAGGGTTTAGAATATAGTGATATATATATATAAAGCAAGATGGAGGATTTAGGGCAGAGGCTGAGTCCTTCTTTTTCATCTTCTTCTCCATGGTCTGGGTGGTGTTTTGTAATTGGATAGAAAAATCCTCATTGCAGCCACGGGTGGTTGGCTGTTGGGTTAAAAGTAAAAATAATTTAGCTGTCGTCTTATAATTGGACAGTTTATCCTTAAAAGGCCTTGTAGAGAGAGAGAATAGAGGCCATTTTTTACCTAGTTAGCTGGAAGTGCTGTAGAACTCAGAGCCTGTTAGACTGTAACATAGATAAGAATTAATAAACATCTGAGTCTGAACAAGAAACACCATCTTGTGATTTTAATCTCGACTCTGGCAAAAAAAAAAAAAAAAAAAAAAAAAAAAAAAAAAAAAAAAAGCAACTTCAAGCCACAGATCTGCACCTAAACACGGGCTGTGGCCTTTTTTTCCTCCTCAAGAAATTTAATGTAAGCCTGGCTTTACCAGAAGTTTCAGGAGCAGTGGGGATCACACCTGGATTTTTTCTTTCACTCTCTTTTCAGTGTGGGGTCACTCCCCAGCCATCCTTGTGGTGCAGGAGCTCAGGTTTGGGGTGAGGTTTGGGGTCACCTCAGTCATCCTTGTGGTGCAGGAGCTCAGGTTTGGGGTGAGATTTGGGGTCACCCCAGCCATCCTTGTGGTGCAGGAGCTCAGGTTTGGGGTGAGATTTGGGGTCACCCCAGTCATCCTTGTGGTGCAGGACTCAGGTTTGGGGTGAGATTTGGGGTCACCCCAGCCATCCTTGTGGTGCAGGACTCAGGTTTGGGGTGAGATTTGGGGTCACCCCAGCCATCCTTGTGGTGCAGGACTCAGGTTTGGGGTGAGATTTGGGGTCACCCCAGCCATCCTTGTGGTGCAGGAGCTCAGGTTTGGGGTGAGATTTGGGGTCACCCCAGCCATCCTTGTGGTGCAGGACTCAGGTTTGGGGTGAGATTTGGGGTCACCCCAGCCATCCTTGTGGTGCAGCAGCTCAGGTTTGGGGTGAGGTTTGGGGTCACCCCAGCCATCCTTGTGGTGCAGGACTCAGGTTTGGGGTGAGATTTGGGGTCACCCCAGCCATCCTTGTGGTGCAGGAGCTCAGGTTTGGGGTGAGATTTGGGGTCACCCCAGCCATCCTTGTGGTGCAGGACTCAGGTTTGGGGTGAGATTTGGGGTCACCCCAGCCATCCTTGTGGTGCAGCAGCTCAGGTTTGGGGTGAGGTTTGGGCTCATCCCAGCCCCTGGCAGCCCCTTTGTGCTCCTCAGCTCAAGTGAGATTTAAGGAATTGCTGTGAGCAGCAGGTCAAACCCATTCCCGGGTTAATGGCCCTGGTGTGGCTTTGGTGAGGAGTTTGTTTTGCTCCTGTTTGAAGTGGCCTCTCATCCCCTGGGACAACAAACAGCGGCCGGGGCATCCCCGAGTGGCTCCCAGTGGGGTCTGCAGCCTGGCACTGCCTCTGCTCCCTTGGATTTGCCTGTCCTTTCTCAAAGGGGTGTGGAGGAGGAGGGGGGTTGGAAAAAAAAGAATGAGGAAGAGAAGGGGAAATTGGGAGGGAAGAAGGGAAAACTGGAGGGAAATTGGAAGGAGAAACAGGAAGGAAATTGGATGAAAAGAAGGGAAAACAGGAGGAAAATTAGAAGTGAAAAAGGGAAAATGGGATGGAAATTGGAAGGGAAGAAGGAAAAACAGGAAGGAAATTGGGAGAGAAGATGAGAAAAGAGGAGGGAAATTGGGAGGGAAGAAGAGAAAATAGAAAGAAAATTGGGAGGCGAAACAGGAGGGAAATTGGGAGAGAAGAAGGGAAAATGCGAAGGAAATTGGGAGGAAAAAAGATATAACAGGAAGGGAAATTGGAAGGAAAGAATATAGAAAGAAAATTGGGAGGGAAAACAGGAGGGAAATTGGGAAGGAAGAGGGGAAAACAGGAGGGAAATTGGGAGAGAAGAAGATAAAATAGGAAGGGAATTGGAAGGGAAGAAGATAAAACAGAAAGGAAATTGTGAGGGAAAACAGGAAGGAAATTGAAAAGGAAGAAGGGAAAACAGGAGAGAAATTAGGAAGAAGGGAAAACAAAAAGGAATTTGGAAGGGAAGAAAGGAAAACAGGAAGGAAATTGGCAGGGAAGGAGGGAAGGCTCCACTGCTCTGCACTGCAGATCTGCAGCTGATTTCAGAGAGGGCCCTTCCCTCCTGACGTGGGAAAGGAACTGATTTTATAAGAGGCCTGAGATTGTTCAGTCTTGTGCTTGTCTTCATTTGCATGCGAGAGTAATTATTAAATGAGGAATTAACCAGGGGAAGTGTTAATGGGAAAAATACAATCAGTGTCCAGTGCATTCCATGTTGGGAAAGGTGCACTGAGGCTGCTCAGTCAGGGCTGGTTGGGGGTTTCAGGATAGAAGTCACTGCTCAGAAATATCAGATTTATTTTTATATTAATAATGTATAACACAGTAATTTTATAATAGAAGAAAATACGAGTTATAATGTAAATATTATAAATGCAATGTTTATAATATTAAATCAAATTTTTATATTTAGTTTATTACTCAGCTCTCAGAAACAGGGAACTCTCAGTCCATGCTCAAGTCAAGGATTAAATGTTTAATCCATAAATTAGTGCTGGGAGTCAAGAAAAGTCTGCTTGACATCCGAAATCACAGAGAGGTTTTATTCTCTGTAAGAAAAAAAAAACCCAACAAAACAACCCTCTCCAAATTATTTAAAGCCTTTTTCTCTGGGCCAGTGTTTGCTCTTGTTCAGGAGTGACTTGGTTCACTCAGGATTTTCCTCTCTAAAAGTAGCTGGTTCCTGCCTTAACTTGCAAAGGAAATGTTTCCAGGGATTCTGCTCTGAATTTTGGTTGTGGGATCGATGTCTTTGGTCCCCTCCCTGTCCCTAAATCAGCTCCCTGTGCCAGTGACACTCAGTGTTGCCTTCAGCCCCAGGAATGGGGAGCTCTGCTGTAAATTCACTTTATTTTTGCTTCTTACTCTGACATCTCAAAGGGTTCAGACTCCCAGGATGGTTTGGGTTGGAAAGGACCTTTAATTTAATTCCATCACCTTCCACTATCCTGAGCTGCTCCAAGCCTCATCCAACCTGGCCTTGGACACTCCCAGGGATGGGGCAGCCACAGCTTCTCTGGGAAATCCATTCCAGGGCCTCCCCACCCTGACAAGGAGGGATTTATTCCCAAAAATCCCATCTAACCCTTCCCTCTGCCAGGCTGCAGCCATGTCTGGAATACCATCCAGCACAAAACCAACCTCTCCTTTTCCTGAGCAGCTGAGGGAGGTTTAAAAGCCCCAAACAGGAGAGAAGCCCCTTGGGAAGGTTCAGGGTTGTGCAGCAGCTCCTTGTGCCACATTGCATCACATCTGAAGGGGCCCTTTTTGCATTATATATTAGCAGGGATTTGTCCTCAGATGCCCTTCTCCTCCGTGCAAGAGCGTTTTTAAATCTTTAATAGGGCATTAGAGCAATTTGCCTGTGATTTAGCTCTAAGTGGGCAAGGAGAGTGGTGACAAACGAAGCCGGGAGGCCCCGAAATTCTCCTGAATATTCCATGTTTTCCTGGAACTGGGAGGGAAATGCTGCCAGGAGAGGTCTTGGCAGGTTTTCGGGGTGGCTGGCCAAGTCTGGAGCAAACGTGGATGGTGAACAGGCTAATAATGCAGCTCTGCTTCCAAGCTCAGACGTATAGAACATACTTTTATTTATTTATTTATTTAAGAAATCCAACCACATGGAGGAGCAAATGTAGTGCTGATACATCTTCCTGAAGGAAAATGGCAAAGGGGGGAAAAAAAACAAGTGTCATCTTGCCATGAGGAAATAAAGGTTATTTTTCCCTTGCTTTTTTTAGGGACTTGAGGGGCTGAAGGAAATGAAATCCAGTGTCTTTCCCACGAGGGCCCCTCGTTAATCAGGAATGGCTTATGGAGCGATAGTTTGTGTCTGAGGGAAGAGGCTGGACTTGTTCAAAGAATGGATTTCCATTGCTAGATTGACAATTTTTTATTTTTTTTCTCGTTGCCATGCGAGTAATTAAAAGTGGCAATTAAGCAGGAAAGTGATCAAATAATCCTGGGGAGCTGCTGCTGCTGCTGCACTTGGCTCCAGGTGGGCCAGAGAGGAGCAGGGACCACCCATGGGGGGAAAATGTGGGAATTTGGGGTTGTCACTGAGTTATCCCAGGTCAAGGTGGGTTTGGGAGGGTTTTCTCTGGGAATTGGTGGGAAACACAAACTTGGAGTTCCTGGAGGCACCAGGTGTGTTGGGAAAGATGGGACAGGAAGGACTTATGAATATGACTGCATGGTAAGAAATACTGCAGATATAAAACCTGTGAGTGAAATAGAAATGAAAGCCAGTTTGGAGATGTGATCATGGCAGGCAGGAAGATGGGGATGAGCTGGAGACAGGAAAACAAAAGACAAGAATGTTGCTTTTCCACCCTGCAAAGGCATCCGGGAACAAGGGCATAAGAAAGGAGTCTATAGAGTTTAGAATATAAAATGACATGGTGATGTAGTAGTTCCCATAGGCTGCATGCAAAGTCTGTAGGTTTTGTATCTCACACCGGTTGGTCAATGTGAATTAGAATATTCAACACAAAAAGAGATAGAATGGATTGGAACAAGGGTGATTGCTCTTCTCTTGGCTCTCCTACCCTCTTCTCTTGCCTCTCTTTTACCCTCTTCTATTCTCTTACCATCTTGGCCCATCCCCTCTCCTCTCTCTCACCTCACTTGCTCCTGCTCTCTCCCCACGTTTTTCCCCTGCTCCTGCCCCGTTTTTACCCCTGAGCTCTCTTCTCTCTCTCTCTCCCCCTCTCTCTTTGGGGCTTTGCTCCAGCCCAGGCTGGTGGCTGAAGGCAAATCCCTCTTTACCCACCACCCTTGGAATAAAAAAGCCACAAGTTTCTAGAACATCTCAGCTCTGCAGAGCTCCTTCTCCCTGCCATCCACGGAAAAATTTCTACACAGGTGGATGAAGGTTGTCATTTCAATCTTGGCCCCTCTTGGTGTGCAGCTCGTGGGGCTTGTCTGGTTTTATTCCTCCACCTTTAGAGTGAAACCATTTATTTTTCTTTATTAAGCCCTCGGTGCAGGCCCAGGAGTTGTGCTCTGGACTCCCTGTGGGGTCTGGGATGAGTCACTTATTTTTCTTTGGTTCCATTTCCCTGCCTATAAAATAGAGGTCCTTGTTCCCTCTGAGGGAGGTGGTAAAGGCAGAGGAACTGATCCTCAATGAGCTGTTCAGACTCTCACGTTGGAATTGTGAGGATCACACTGGGGAGAAATGTTTCTGATGGCCTCTCTCTGTGCTGACACCTTTTTTTAGCTTTACAGAATCAACACTGATAAAATTTATCATCCAAATCCATTTTTAGATGAGAAATACGTTTTGAGTTTGGATTTTTTTTTTTCTTCATTAAATTGTGTCAGGTGTAGTGGTAGAAAGCACCAAAAAATATTTTGGTGCCCTCCCCTTGGGTTTCATTCTTAAGCAGTGGCTGGAATATGGATTTTTAATTTTTTTTTTTCTTGTGAGAAATATGGTTTGGATTTTTTTCTTTTCTTCTTTAAATTGTGTCAGGTGTAGCAATAGAAAACACCAAAAAATATTTGGGTGTCCCACTCTTGGGTTTCATTCTTAAGCAGTGGCTGGAACATGGATTTTTTTTTTTCCTTGTGAGAAATACAGTTTGGATTTGGATATTTTTCTTCTTTTCAGGTGTAGTAATAGAAAACCTGGGAAAGATGTCCTTGTTCCATCTTTTAAGTCATTCCACCCTCTCTTTAAAAAGCAAGTGCTGGTGAGGAGGGTGAGGGCTCTGACAGGGGTCTGGGGGATGTGGGAGGATTCTGGGGCTTTGAGGTTCCTCAGGTCCCTCTGATCTCTCAGGGCTCTCCCCAGACAATAATGAAGGCTCGGGGTCCCAGCTCCTCTCTTGGTGCAATAATTCTGTTATCAAGGGTTGAAAACAGCCCCCAGTGAATTTCTGGAGGAGATGGGAATGGATCTGTGCACTGCACCCTCCAATCTGGGAATTACAATCTTTATTTTCCACAGCCACCCTGGCAATCCACTCCAGACCATTATTATCACACATTACAAACCCCACGTAACGTGATTTATTATCACAGCAAACAAGCTGAAATTCCCATTTTTCTGCCTGTTCTCCTCACGCTGCACCTCCTGCAAGTGCCAAGGCTGTCCTTTTGCATTAAAGGCAGGAGGAGCTGCGAGTCTGGGGTGGAGCAGAGCCTGCAGTGATGTGATGCACCAGTGCAGGGGGCACCAGGAGCTGCTATTTCTGGCACACACAGACCCTGAGCAGTGTCTGCCGAGCCCTGACACTCATTCTGTCTGTCACATCCCTCTCCAGACGAGCCTCCCTGGGCTTTAATCCCCTCCCAGCAGCGCTGGAGTGGCTGGACACGAGCTGGGGTGTTGTCGTGGTTTGAAAGCAAAACGAGTGAGAGGCTCCAAGTCAGAAATACAATTTAATAAGAAGAAAGGGAAAAAGGTAAAAATAAAATAAAATAAATGCAATAACACAAAGGATCACTGACAGAGTCAGAACACACCCTGAGCAGGGTGGGGGGAGCAGTCCAGGTGAGGGGCTCTTCCTGAAGCAGTGATCCCACAGAAAGGTCTGGGAGCTCTGCTCCTCTGGGAATCCAGTGGCTCAGGGCTGCTTGTCCTGTCCCAAATCCCAGATTCTCTCCAGGTGGGAATGCTTGGCTCCTCCCCCTGGGCATTGGGAGCATCTCCCAATGGGATGAGGAGTCGTGCAGTGGCTCCTTGATGGCCCATTAAACAGAGAGAGCTCCTGGAGGGAGTTCCCTGTGAGTCCTGGGCAAGGCATTGATGGGCCATGAGCAGAAGAGCCCAAAGGAGGGGCCTGGGAAAACACTGCCCCACCTGGTTCCAACAGCTCATGGGGATGGGGATGGAATAAATACTGTGTGTACATCCTACACTGCAACCCAGGACAGGTGTGCAGCTCTCTGTGTCCAGTGCCAGCACAGACAGAATACTCTGAGAATTTTGGTTTCTTTGGTAGCAGCACTGAAATATCTCAGCATTCCCAGTGAATTTCTGGAGGAGATGGGAATGGATCTGTGCACTGCACCCTCCAACCTGGGAATTACAATCTTTATTTTCCACTGTGACCCCGGCACTCCTTTCCTACTGAAACACAATTCATTCTAACTCTTCTCTCAGTCTCAGGGATCTTTAATTTAATTTTTCCACTTCTCCTGCCAGCTCAGACTCCCAGAATGTCCCAAAACTTTCCGCAAGTTGAATTTAGGTTCAGCAGTTTAAACTCCAATTGAACAGCCTCAACAGGTATTATTTTTACTGGCTTTTTCAGGAAAAAAATAAAGATTTGATAGAGGGACTCCACCTTTTCATGCAATGATTCTATTGGAATTTGAATTAAAGTTTTAAAAAAGCATTAAATGTTGACCAGACTTTTTTTTTTTGTGGCAGCTTTGTAGGGCAACACGTTCATACAGCTCCATCTCTTAGGAACTGATGTACTTCAAAATTTCCCAGATTTTGGTGTGAAACCTCAAATCTTAAGAAATTAAATCCCAGAGTGATGTAATAATTCTTGATAATAATTCTTTGACATGAAATCTGAGGGGTTGGGTGCTTTGAGTGAGATGGAATTGGCAGATCCTGCCCGAGGGATGTGATGATAATTCCTTGTGTGGCTTCATCCACGTAACTTTGAGTCTCACCTTGAGTTTCAGTTTGGTAAAATCCCTTTTGTTTTAGGAAACTTGGAATCAGGGCGGGTTGGTAACTGCCCACAGACAAAACACCAATTCTGGGTACAGTGTTCCCACCTCTCTGATTTTGGATGAATCTTTGTAACCTTTCTCTCCAAATCCCTCTGTGACTTTGGCTGACCTTTTGTTGAATTCTTCCCTTTTCCCTAATCCTGCTATTGCAGAGTCCCAGGGCCTTTCCCACTGCCTCATTTTCCTTTTCCCTTGCTTTACCACCTCAAGATCCAATCATTTTATGACTTCCTCATCTTTATATTTCAATATTTCCCCATTATCCAGAAAGGGATGGAGCTGGAGCTCAGGGAGAACCTGTTGGCAGAACTTGAGGTGGGGGGAAAATCCAACCACCACTTTTAGTGCTTGGGGGAGGCAAAACCTGCTGGTTTGGAGGGGAAAGTTGCTGGGTGGAAAGGATTTGGTGGTGGTGAAAATTCCTTTTCTCTTGCTTCACCACCTCAAGATCCAATAATTTTATGGTTTTCTCACCTTCATTATTATTATTATTATTATTTATATTATTATTGTATTTATTTTTATATTATTATTTCAATTTTCCCCATTATCCAGGGAGGGATGGAGCTGGAGCTCAAGGAGAACCTGTTGGCAGAACTTGGGGTGGAGGAAAAATCCAACCACCACTTTTAGTGCTTGGGAGAGGCAAAACCTGCTGGTTTGGAGGGGAAAGTTCTGTGTGGAAAGGATTTGGTGGTGGTGCAGTGGGACTGGGAGGATTCTGAACCATGCTCTGTCCTCTCTGTTGAACCCCAGGGCATCAGATGAGGGTGACAAAAGCAATCCTGACCCTGCAGCTTCTCCCAAGGACTCCCAGCCCTGCAGGGATGTGGTAAGTTGTCCTGATGGTTCTGTATCTTTACTGAATGTTGATTTTCATCTGTGATTTGGTGTGGAATTGGTCTGCAAAGCAGTGAGGCTCAAATTAGAAGCTTTTGTCCAAATCATGACAACTTTGCCCTTTTTTCTTTCCAGAGTGCCCCGCACTCTGAATTCTACCTTTCCTCACATCATTTGCATTCTTAATTTCTATTACTGAATGTTTTTTTTACTCCCCTAAAGACATTTTAATAATTTGGGAATTATTCTCATATCTGCTGTCCTTACAGCTGAGCTGTAACCATCATTTTAAAGATATTTCCTAAATGATCTCAGTCCGTTTTGCCCAGAGTGAAATTATTGACTGGTCTCAGAAAGGCCTCAAGGTTTCAGAATTAATTCTGAAGTCCTTAAAGCTTCCATCCCTTCTCCTCTGTGTTTTCCCCTTTGAATTGCTAATTCCAATTGATCTGAGGGGGGAAAAAAAAATTTGTAATAGTTTGTATTTACTGTGGTTTCTGCTATAGCAGCACCTACCAAGGTCTCTCCTCCCTTTGATCCTGTCTCCATGATTAAATTCATTCCTCCTTTCTGTTTTCCAGCTTCTCTCTGCAAAGTCTCTTACTCTCCATTTCTGCAAGAATTTCCTGCAAAACCACATCCCTGAGAGGGTCAGTGGAGGGGACACCGATTTTATTTATATTTATTTATAAATGGGCTGCAGAGACTCGGCCCCTTTTTTTAAATATGAGAACAATTTTCAGGCCTCTTTCAGTTGTGGTTATTTCACTCCAGAAAAAAAAACCAAAAAAACCCCAAACCCAACAAACCACAGAACAATAGAGAAATACGAGAAGTTGTGGAAACCCCTCAAAACTTTCTCTCTGTTTAAATTTTGAATTCCTGGTGGTCACAGGGCCAGGTGATGCTGCCAGTTGTGGGGTTATTTTATATAGTGCCTGACCCAGAGCAGCAAGTTGAGTTAAATATAAAGCTGAGATCAAATCAAACAGAATGACACCTCTATTTTTATTATTTTTATTTTTTTAATTTTTTTTTCCCCAGCCTGGAGGCCTTCAACATTTTGGAATTTGAGTGTTTGCAAAACAAGGCTGCTGGACTCCAGTAAATGAAGTGTCCGGATGTGGGTGGTGATTCATAAAAGCAATTAAAAGAGGAAAGTGCTTTTCCTCTGAGCGTAATGTCGTGGTTGTAGGATGTCCTTAAGTGAGTGTGAAGTGCTCAGGCAGTGGTCAGGGGATGGGGGCTCTCGGATCCAGGTCATGGATCTGTTTCCAGTGTTTTTATCGTGTGGTGATGATGATTAAAATCACATTTTTTTTTCTTGCTGAGTCCCAGAGGTGGGAAGGGAGTTGTGGGGATCACCCAGAACAAACCCCTGGACAGGGACACAGGGACACATCCAGGTGGGCTTGGGATGGATCCAAAACCTCCCTGGGCACCTCTTCCAGGGCTCTGTCACCTCCCTGGGAAGTTCTTCCTCAAGTTGAGTTTTACTTCCTGGCCTTTTCACCTTTTCCTGTCCCCAAATCCAGTCTGGACCCTTCTCTGACACCTGCCTGGGGGATATTTGCATGGTTTTAACAACTGAATCTTATTTATTCCTATTTCAATACAGTTCCCATTTCTTCCTTCCTAAATTTGAGGACAATCCTCCTGAGGATGCAGCGTTTTCCATGGGAGAAATGTGGTTGTGGCCACGTAAATATTGATGGTGACAAATAATTGAAACTCACTAAATGTGATTCTTTTTTCCCCACCTAGTGCAACTCCCTGGCATTTCTGGCCTTCCCCAAACACAAAACACCCCAATTAAAGGGATTTTCCAGGAGCAGGGCTGGAACAGGATGGAGATTGTTGCTGTACACAAGGATCCATCAGCACGGCCACATTACCTGAGCCAGAAGCAGAGCCTGAGGCCCTCCCTACAAACTTCCCAGGTGGCTTTTCCAGCCTGGTGGCTGCCAGGGATGTCCCAGCCTGGTGTTAGGGATGTCCCAGCCTGGTGGCACTTAGGGTTATCCAAGCCTGGTGGCTGTTAGGGATGTCGCAGTCTGGTGGTTCTTGGGGATGTCCCAGGTTGGTGGCACTTAGAGATATCCTAGCCTGGTGGCTGTGAGAGATGTCCCAGCCTGGTGGCATTAGAGATGATATCTCAGCCTGGTGGCACTTAGAGATATCCTAGCCTGGTGGCACTTAGGGATGTCCCAGGTTGGTGGCACTTGGGGATGTCCCAGCCTGGTGGCCATTAGGAATGATGTTCCAGCCTGGTGGCACTTAGGGATGTCCCAGCCTGGTGGCCATTAGGGATATCTCAGCCTGGTAGCACTTAGGGATGATGTTCCAGCCTGGTGGCTCTAGGGACGGTTCTCAGGCTGTCCCAGAGCCCTTCCAGTCTCGCTCCTTCTCCAAGGGAATTCCTTTGGCTTCTCTTGGAGAAATGGAAGTTGTGCTTTCCCCTCCTGCCCTTGGCTATCCCGTGCTAAGGGAAGCAGAGGAGTTTACTGATTTCTCATGGATCATTAGGTGGAAGTAACTATTCCTAAAACATCAGGATGGATACAATAATTAGGGATGTGCTTTTGTTAACACCGCCAGCCTCTACCCTCTTGTACAGTACCCTTGGGTACTAAATAATTACCCACTTTGTGTGGTTATCTAGCTCACTAATTACCCACAAAAATTGGGGTCAGGTGTTAACTGCTTGAAATAAGTATCCTCCAAAGGCTTGGCTAAAGTGTGTAAAGAAATTATGTGTTTGCTGCAAAACTTTGGGAAAAAAAAAAAAAAGAATCAAACTTTTTATTATTATTATTGGGAAGGAAGATAAGGAGACAATGGATCTGTGTGATGGCAAGACCTTGCAGTGGTGGTGAGGGACTCTAGAGGCAGGGAAAGGATGGTTGGCAGATACAGTCACTAATCCAGACTACTTTTCCCAAAGATTAGATCCTTCAGTACACAGGGTTTGATTCTTCCCCCACCCAGGCTGGTGCCAATCAGGATTATGCCGGTATAAATAAGAAAATTTGTATCCCTGGATTCCCAGACTGACTTTGCTGCATAATCCCACCTCTCCCATCACCCGGAGCCTTCTGCATTGCACCCAATAATTGAATTATGGGCTGTATATTTATTTCCACGCGTTTATTTGAGCTGTCCCCAGCTCTGTGTGTGCGCACAGAATTTCATCCCGAGGCTGCTGCTCATAAAAACGCAGTTTGCTTGGAGCAATAATTTGATTCCTGTGCTCAGGGAGTTACCCCAGTGAGTCAAAGATTTCTAGATAGCCCCACCCTCCCCAACTTCCCGAACACTCACACTGCAGCCACTTTTCTCTCTGCCAGACCCACACAGGCTGCCTGACCAGGCAAAATCCCAAGGGGCAATCCCAATCTCCTGCTTCCCCTGTTTCAGCCCCAGAAAAAAATGGGAAATAAAGCCAGGGCAGCCCTAAAGCCCTTGGAACAGAGGGATGTTTAACAGCCTGGTTTCTTACATAGGTGCTCCCTGCCTTCAGCACAAAGGAAATGGAATTCAGGCAGAGCTGAGAAGGTGTTTCTAGAAATCCTTGTGCCTTTGGATGCCCGGATACCTTTAATTCCTGAGCGTCTGTGCCGTGCTCAGCCTAACAAAGGAACCGCCTGGATTTATTGCTGTGTTTGTATGGAGGTGCTTTATTTGCTGTATGTGTATGGAGGTGCTTTATTTGCTGTATTTGTATGGAGGTGCTTTATTTGCTGTATTTGTGTGGAGGTGATTCCTCTCCTCCATAGCCAGACCCACCTTCTGTTCCCAAAAAACACCTTTCGAAACCGGTGTGGGGTTCAGGTATTTGACATCACCATCCCCAATGTTTGGGGAAATTGAGGGGAAGCTCCAGTACGAGGTGTGGGCTCATTTTTTGGCAGGTTTCCTCTCCTCCATAGCCAGACCCACCTTCTGTTCCTAAAAAACACCTTTTGAAACCAGTGTGGGGTTCAGGTATTTGACATCACCATCCCCAGTGTTTGGGGAAATTGAGGGAAAGCTCCAGAATGAGGTGTGGGCTCATTTTTTAGGGTTACCTGTGCCCCATAGCCAGACCCACCTTCTGTTCCCAAAAAACACCTTTTGAAACCGGTGTGGGGTTCAGGTATTTGACATCACCATCTCCAGCGTTTGGGGAAATTGTGGGGAGGCTCCAGAACGAGGTGTGGGCTCATTTTTTGGGGTTACCTGTGCCCCATAGCCAGACCCACCTTCTGTTCCTAAAAAACTCCTTTTGAAACCAGTGTGGGGTTCAGGTATTTCACATCACCATCCCCAACGTTTGGGGAAACTGGAGAGAGGCTCCAGAACGAGGTGTGGGCTCATTTTTTGGTGGGTTTCCTCTCCTCCATAGGCAGAACCACCTTCTGTTCCCAAAAAACACCTTTCGAAACCGGTGTGGGGTTCAGGTATTTGACATCACCATCCCCAACGTCTGGGGAAACTGGGAGAAGCTCCAGAATGAGGTTTGGGCTCATTTTTCGGGGTTACCTGTGCCCCATAGCCAGACCCACCTTCTGTTCCTAAAAATCTCCTTTTGAAACCAGTGTGGGGTTCAGGTATTTGACATCACCATCCCCAACGTTTGGGGAAACTGGAGAGAGGCTCCAGAACGAGGTGTGGGCTCATTTTTTGGTGGGTTTCCTCTCCTCCATAGGCAGAACCACCTTCTGTTCCTAAAAAACACCTTTCGAAACCGGTGTGGGGTTCAGGTATTTGACATCACCATCCCCAGTGTTTGGGGAAATTGAGGGAAAGCTCCAGAATGAGGTGTGGGCTCATTTTTTGGGGTTACCTGTGCCCCATAGCCAGACCCACCTTCTGTTCCCAAAAAACACCTTTTGAAACCCATGTGGGGTTCAGGTATTTGACATCACCATCCCCAACGTTTGGGGAAACTGGGAGAAGCTCCAGGATGAGGTTTGGGCTCATTTTTTGGTGTTACCTGTGCCCCATAGCCAGACCCACCTTCTGTTCCCAAAAAACACCTTTCGAAACCGGTGTGGGGTTCAGGTATTTGACATCACCATCCCCAACGTTTGGGGAAACTGGGAGAAGCTCCAGGATGAGGTTTGGGCTCATTTTTTGGGGTTACCTGTGCCCCATAGCCAGACCCACCTTCTGTTCCCAAAAAACACCTTTCAAAACCGGTGTGGGGTTCAGTTATTTGACATCACCATGCCCAGTGTTTGGGGAAACTGGGAGAAGCTCCAGGATGAGGTGTGGGCTCATTTTTTAGGGTTACCTGTGCCCCTCATTGTGCAGAGCATCCCTGGGCAAGGCAGGGCTGAGGCTCCTGGAGCACAATGCAGATTTAGTCGTCATCTTTGTCTCTCCCCCCGCCGTGTGCCCCCTCCCCTGCTCCACTCCCCGCTGATGTTAACTGTCTGTATTATTATTTATTGTTATCAGGGGATTTGGTTTGATCAATGAAGTGTAGATGCGTCTGACGGACATTCGGGGAGGAAATGCTTGGGGAATGAGTAACATGTCTGCAGTGGAGGGTGTGTGTGAGGGAGAGAGGGAGAGAGAGAACATCGGTACGAGCAGCATTGACTGATGAGTTCATTTTAAAATCCAAGGGCATATAGCTGGTAAATTAGCACATATTGCAAATATAGTCTGGTGCGAGCTGCCATTGAGCTCAGGGCTGGGTGTGGAGGCGGGGGGGGCCGAGGAGAGGAGGCTGTCAGCTCTAAAGTCATCACGGGCATGAGGCGGGCAGCGCCTCCTCACTGCAGACGGGGCCGGGCCATTTCCACGGGCGGTGCGGCGGGGCGGGGGGGGGGGGGGGAGAGACAGAGCTGGATTTTATTGTTTTAAAATCCACAGCCAGCCGGCAGGGATGAGAGGAGAAAGGGCTGCAGCCCCTCCGCTTCTCCCTTTCACCCCGTTTTAGGAAGGCGGAGGGTGCCGGGGGTGGTGGTGCCCGGCGGGGATGAGGCGGGGGGGTTCTTTTCTCCCGGCAGTTTGAGGGATTATTATTGGGAAGGGTGGTCGAAAATGGTGTGTGTGAGGGTCTGAGGGTCTGTGTGGGTGTGTGAGGGTCTGTGTGAGGGTCTGAGGGTGTGTGAGGGTGTGTGTGAGGGTCTGAGGGTCTGTGTGAGGGTCTGAGGGTGTGTGAGGGTGTGTGAGGGTCTGTGTGAGGGTCTGAGGGTCTGTGTGAGGGTCTGAGGGTCTGAGGGTCTGTGTGAGGGTCTGAGGGTCTGTGTGAGGGTGTGTGTGAGGGTCTGAGGGTGTGTGAGGGTCTGTGTGAGGGTGTGAGGGGGTGTGTGAGGGTCTGAGGGTCTGAGGGTGAGCGGGGCCGGCGGCAGGGCGAGCCGGGTCCTCATTCTGCCCAGGGTTTCATTCGGCATGCGAGGAATCTCTAGGATGGCTGGCAAAGGGCGAGGGTGGGGAGCGGGGGGAAGGATCCAAAAGAGTCTGTAACCAGACACTGAGGCTTTCCAGGAGTGAGAGTGTGTGTGAGAGGGAAGGAGACAGAGCGAGAGGAAGAGAGGGGGCAGTGTGGTCTAGTACATTTTCATCTGGTCGTTGATTTGAGCCTGATGCTCGCTGTCCCTCAACAGCCTCCCTTGCCTGGATTTTTTCTTTCCCCCTCTCCTCTCCTTTCCCTTCTAATTCATCGAAGCCTAGGGGAGCCAGGAAAGATTAAATGTGCTTTGGAAAAGGCAGGCACTTCATGCAGCTCTGTCTGCTTCCCCCCCACACCCCCCAGACACCCCCCCACTCCCCCTTGCTGAAATAAAAAAAAAAAAAGGAAAAAAAAAAAAAAAGAAGAGAGAGAGGGGGAGACAGAGAGGGGGAGAAGGAAGGAGGAGGAAGAGGAGGACTATAGTTTAATGATGTCGGGACTGGCTGATCCAGAAGGAGGAAAAAAAAAAGGAAAAAAAAGAAAAAAAATAAGAAAAAAAAATATTTGAGCTCCTGGACGAGGAAGGACTTTGGTGAATGGGCTCAGACTCCTGAGGTGAGAAAAGGACGGAGCGAATGATGATGATGATGGTGGTGTCCGTAATGGTGCCTGTTACCGGCGGGGCCGGCCCGGGGGGGCCCTGCCTTGGGTTAAATTGGGCATTTGAACCTCGGGCCTCCGGCTCGTCCCGCCCGCTCCCCGCCGGTGCCGCCGGGCCTCGAGCGGCTCCCGAGCCGGGCCGAGGAGCCGCATTATTTATCCGGGCGGGGGTGGGGGGAAAGAGGGAGGAAAGGGAGGGAGGGAGGAAAGGGGGAGAAGAGCGCAGGGAAGGAGGTGGCGGCGAGCTGGGGACGAGATCCTGCTCTGGGTTATGGCCGGCGTAAATTTCCATTGGCTGGGGGTGCACAAGGTGCTCGGGGAGAGGAGTCGGTGCAGGATGGAGTCCCTTTGTGTGTGTGTGTATGTGTAATGTGTGCTCTGTGTGTAATGTGTGTGTGCAATGTGTGTGCTGTGTGTGCTCTGTGTGTGTGCAGTGTGTGCTCGGGGCTCGCTCCCTCCTCTCCCGGGCGAGGGTTTTCTCTCCAGGTTTCCTTTGAAGCCGGCCGGGCTGGCGGGGCGGGCGGGCGGCCGGGGCTGCGGCGCTGCTGCCCGCGCCCTTCCTCCCTCCTCCTCCTCCTCCTCCACCGCCTCCTCCTCCTCCTCCTGCTCTCCTCCTCCTCCCCGCTGACAGTCTGGGGCTCGCTCCGGCTCCGGGCTGGCCCCGGCTCCCGCAGCCCCCCGGCCCCGTCTCTCCATCATAATAATAATAACAACAGCGGCGGCGGCAGTGCCGGGGAGCGCAGGGGCGGCGGGCGAGCGGAGCTGCGGAGGAATTCGGTTCCTTTTTCCTTTCCTCCTTTCCTCCCCCCCCCACCCTCGAACCAACCAACCAACCAACCGACCCTTCCACCACCTCCTTTTTTATTATTATTATTATTATTTTTATTTTCCCTTTTTTTTTTTTTTTTTTTAAAACACCCCCCTCCCTCCTCAAAAAAAAAATGGGGATAAGGTGGGGGGGGGGGTTAAAAAAAAAATAGTTTTAAAAATGCAAGCGGGTTGCCCAGCTGCACACACCCGCCCTCTCTCCCTCCGCCTCCCTCCCCCGGGCGCTGCGCACACACCGCCCGCTCCGCTCGGCTCCGCTCGGCTCCGCTCCGCTCCTCGGCCGCCGCTCGGGTGCCGGAGCCGCCGGGAGCTCAGCCCGGGCTGCGCCACCGCCACCGCCGGGCCCTCCTCCCTCCCTCCCACCGACCGACCGCTGCCCAACGGTGAGTTTAGACCTGCTTCTTGTGCCGAGCCGCGAAAAGGAAAAAAAAAAAATTATCTTTTTTTTTTAATATATATTTTTTAATATTTTTATTTATTTATTTATTTTTTTATTTTTTCTTTCCTCCATCCCCGGGGCTGGCGGAGGGGGCGGGGAGGCAGCGCCTTTGCTGCTGCTGCTTTGTGCCGGATTCCTGCTCTTATTTCTGCATTCCTGCTCCTTCCGAACAATGAAAATAATTCCGTCACTGCCCCTTCTCTCTCTCTCTCTCTCTCTCTCTCAAACTTCCTCTTCGTTATTTAAATGCGGAGATTTTTTTTTTTTTTTTTCGTGTTATTTGTCGCAAGCGACTTTGTTGGGGGAGCTGTGAGTGAGGAACCTGCCGCGCCATGTCATTTTTTTATTATTATTATTTATTTTTTTCTGTTGTTGTTGTTGTATAAACGATTAAAAATGGAATGTATTCTCTCAACAGAGGGTCCTTAGAGAAGCTCTTTCCTTCCACCTGTGTGTCCTGTTTTGTAATCTTGAGCCATGAATTGAACTTGCTGCTATTCTTTTCCTCTTTCTCCTTTTGATCTTTTATTTTTTTTACGACTATTATTTTTGATCCCCGTTGCTTTTTTAATATTTCTATTTTATTATTATTATTATTATTTTTATTTTTTCCTTTTTTTTTTTTTTTACAAGGACTAGTTTGTTGCACCCCTCTCAATCCCTGAGACCCTAACTTGTGATGTTTAGCTTTTAAATCCACGGGTTAGGCTCTTGGGAGCTGTGAGTTGTGCTTTGACATCTTTATTTTTTATTTTAGAAATATTTTCTCTATATATATAAATGTGCGAGCGCGGTGTGTATATCCAAAACCCTATACACACACATACAATACTGTTTAGAGACCTTTTAAGGGAAAAATAAGTGTATTTCTCCTCCTTGGGCTCAATAGGGCGGTGGTTATGACCGTTTTCTATATATAAAAAAATTAAATTAAAATCAGCGTTGGTACCGCAGAGAGATATTTTTATTTTAATTTCTTTTTTTTTTTAATGTGTGTATATTCAGGAGATAATTTTGCAGCTGGTGCAGATATGGGGGTGTATGTGTGTACACACAGTGATTATTCTATGTGCATGTGGAGATAAGATATACGTGATATGGCTGCATGGAAATACAGTTATTGAGGTGAGCGTGCCCATCCACGGATGGATCAACTAAACCAGGCAAAATAAAATTATAAATAGAAATATTGGAAATATAAATATTTCCAGAAGGAGGAATATTAATATATCTATGTGCTAAAAGAGGGAGAATTTTTCCCTGCAGGCCACTAATCTAAATTTTGATTTTTTTATATTATTTTTGTCTTTTTTTCCCCCTTTTTTTTTGAGAGCAACACAGAGTACCCTGAGAGCGTAACAGTAACAGCTCGGTACATTGGTGCTTGACCTCAGCTCAAATCCCAGCATGCCTCATGCTCCCAAGTTTAAAACCCAACGATTAATCTTGGAAATGTGCTCCATGGACACACCAAAAAAAAATTTTAAAAAAATGGAGAGAGGGAAAAAAAAAAATAAAAATATATATATATATATATATAAAGGTAGGAGATGGGTTGGATTTTTTTATAGGTTGGGAGAAAAAAAAAAATAAAGTGCAGAATAAAATGATTTGCGTGTGTTAATGGTTTGGAAAGTAAAAAAAGAAATGCTGAAGTTTTTCTTCGAGTCCTTTTCTAGAACTTCCAGCTTTGCTGCTTTTCCGGGCAATGTGAGAATGTGAGATGTAAATGATGGATCAGAAATGTTCAAAATGTTTCCTCCTTCTGCTGTTTTGTTTTTTTTTTTTTTTCTTTATTAGATTTTATTTTTTTTTTTAATGCTGTTGTAAAATTAATTATGGTTGGAAGTGTATTTCTTATCTCTGTTCTGCAAGGCGATTTCTAATGAAGTTCCTGTACCTTGTTATGGCACCCAATTGCTGTTTGATATTTCAATGCAAATGCTTCAATTTAAAACCATGCACCAAAAAAAAAAAAAAAAAAATTAATTGACATTGGTGTAACATTTTTTTGGTCTTTAAGAGCTTTAGGTTATTTCTGCTGGTTCCTGTTGTTTGAACAGTTATTGAGCTGGGAAAAAGCTGCATGTTCGATTTTGATTTTATTATTTATTTTCTTTTAAAATGAATTTTAGCTGCTTTTTTTCTCGCCGCTGTAATTTCGCTGAATATGGGGAAAAAAAAAAAAAAACCAAGAAAGCCTGAATTTCTACATTATCCAAACCGTTCTTTAATTCCAAAACGAGGCGCATTTTTTATTATTTATTTATTAATTTATTTCTTCTGTTACCTGCTCGGCGCTGCAAATTAAACCCGGGAGCGCTGCAGCCCCGCACCTTTGTCCTGCCATTACCACACCCGCAAAATTCGGCTTTTTTTGTTGTTTTTCTTTTTAAGGAGGTTGTTTTTTACCCTTTTCCCCAAGCTTTTCCATCCCAATTTTTTTTCCCTTTTCCATTCCACTTTTTTTTTCCCCTTTTCCATCTCAATTTTTTCCCCTTCCCCCCAGATTTTTTCCCCTTTCTCCCCAAATTTTTTCCCCCTTTTCCATCTCAAATTTCCCCCCCCCAATTTTTTCCCCCTTCCCCCCATTTTTCCCTCCAAATTTTTTCCCCTTTCCTCCCCCAATATTTTTTCTCTTTCCATCCCAATTTTTTTCCCTTTCCCCCCCATTTTTTTTCCGCTTTTCCCCTCAATTTTTCCCCTTTCCCTTCCAATTTTTTCCCCTTATCCATCCCAATTCTTTTTTCCCCTTTCCCCCAGATTTTTTCCCCTTTTTCATCCCAATTTTCCCCCCAATTTTTTCCCCTTTCCCCCAATTTTTTCCCCTTCCCTCCCAATATTTTCCCCCCAATTTTTTCCCCTTCTCCCCCAATTTCTTTCCCCTTTTCCATCCTAATTTTTTCCCCTTTCCCCCCAATTTTTCCCCCCCAATTTTTCCCCCCCATTTTTTCCCCTTTCCCCCCAATTTTTTCCCCTTTCCCATCTCAATTTTTTTCCCCCAATTTTTTCCCCTTCCCCCCCAATATTTTCCCCCCCAATTTTTTTCCCCTTTCCTCCCCCAATATTTTTTCTCTTCCCCCCCCCCCCAATATTTTTCCCCCCCAGTTTTTTTCCCCCTTTCCCCCCAATATTTTCCCCATCCAGAAGGGAGAAGGCGCTTTGTCTGCGCGTCTCCCCCGGGTGCCCCCCGCACCCCGCGCACCCTCCGCGCCCTCTGCGCTTCTCCCCGCGCAGGGAGCCCCCCCCGGCTGTCCCCTCTGTCCCCTCCCCGGGCGGGGGTGGCCCATTGTGTCCTGCGGGGGCTGCGGCAAATAAAAAAAAAAAAAAAAAAAAAATAAAAAACCCACCGCACACACACACACGATGGGCGGGGAAGGGCCGGGCCGGGCTGGGCTGGGCTGGGCTGGGCTGGGCTGCGGAGAGAAAAGGGGAGGACGGACCCGCGCAGGCTCCGCGCCCCCTGCGCGCCCAGCCCGGCCCTGGAGCCGCTCCCGGCCGGCCCCAGACCGGCAATTACAGCGCCTGGAGGGGGTTAAAGGGACAGAGCGTGGCTTGAGATAGCGGAGGGGCGGCCGCCCTCTAAAAAATAAATAAAATAAATAAAATTAGCTCAGGGGATGGGAATAAGCGGATTTTGCGCTTTTTTTGCTATAAGGAGGAAAGGCGAGGGTTTGGCGAGGAGAAAAGGAGGGAATAGGGGTTGGGATGGAATGAGGCTCCCCCTCTCCACCCTTTTCCTTTCCTTTACCTTCCCTTCCTTTCCCTTCCTTTCCCTTCCTTTCCCTTCCTTTCCCTTCCTTTCCCTTCCTTTCCCTTCCTTTCCCTTCCTTTCCCTTCCTTTCCCTTCCTTTCCCTTTCCTTTCCCTTCCCTTTCCCTTTCCTTTCCCTTCCTTTCCCTTTCCTTTCCCTTTCCTTTCCCTTCCTTTCCCTTCCTTTCCCTTCCCTTTCCCTTCCCTTTCCCTTTTTCCCTCCCCACTCCACAATTCCCGCCGCAGGTTCAGGAGCTGCAGAAATGTCTCAGCGCCGTTAAAACTCCCATTAAAAATCTCCTTTTCCAATTTTTTTCTTCTCGAGCCGATAGAACGATTTTTTGGTTTGTTTTTATTATTATTTTTTAATACCTTCTGCAGACAAAAGGAAGGATATTGCAGTTGGGGTTTTATTTTATTTTATTTTATTTTATTTTATTTTATTTTTTTTTTGCCTTATTCTTGTGGCTCTAAGGCTTTCTTCTCTTAATATTACACAGTTCTTCCAATAATAATTTCAACAGTTTCCACGATTTTATGTTTTCAATAGGAAAAAAAAAACCCAAACCCGAATCCATGTTCAAAAATGTTTTTGGGTTTTTTTTTCCTCTTACGAGGAAAACAGAAGAGAAAATAAATATCAGGCATTAATTTAATCAATAAATAGAATAAGTAAAGCTTCCAATAAATAGAATAAGTAAAGCTTCGTGAGGATTGAAGGTCTTTTTCAGCGCTAAAAATAAAAATCACCAGGCTGGAACAAGTTTCAATTGAATATAGTGCCACTAATATTTAATATAACAAATTGCTAAATATTCTGTGCAATATTTGATGCAAATAATTAAGAAGGAAAAAGACAAGCAAATGACGTGTGGGATTTTTTATTTTAATATAGATTTTTTTTTTTTTTAAAGAAAAAGAACCATAAATTTGGCAAAACTCTGGGAGTTTTGTCTGAGCAGCAACTGGAGCTTTGAGCTCGGTGACTTTGACCTCGTTGTGCCGGAGTTGGGACTTGTTCTCTCCCAAGTTGAAAGGCACAGAGGGTTTTTGGTGGCAGGAAAAGGTAAAAAATCAAAGCTCCTAGGAATTCTGCACTTTTCCATTGTTGCTCTTTTATTTCCAGGGAGGTTTAACAGAACCTAAAGTTGCACAGAGCTGCAGCTTTAAAAAATAAAAAAAATAAAATAAATAAATAAAAGGAGAATAGTTTTACTGCCTTTTCTCCCCTGAATCATTTCCAAGGCACTCCAGGATTTATTGGGCCGGGTAACAAATTGCAGTTGAGGTGCCGTGTGTGGTGGCCAGGGCTGATTAGATGATTGATTAATTCCCGATCGATTTCTAATTCCGAACTTGAATCACGTTATAAATTCTCGATATTAAAATGCAGCTCATGCCGATATCTGATCGCGAGAGCTCTTCAAAATGCCGCTTGGAAATACCATAATATTCCTAATTTTATTTTTTTATTTTTTTGTGGGATTTGTTAACCCTTTAATTCCTCTGCTTGGAGGAAGTGCTTGGCCATTTCAGTGCTTTAGAGCCATGAAATTCTTATTTATCGGAGGTTTGTGCACCATTCCTGGAATAACAGGAGACACTGTGTTAACTCCACATTCATCTCCACCTCCAACCACGGCCAAACAATTTGGATTATTTTATTTTATTCCCTTTTTTTTTCCTAAATTTTGTTCTTTTTTTCATGAAGGCAGGAAGGGTTGAGGAGTTGAAGGCGTGGGTTTCCCAAAGGTGCAGCCCCAGCTTCGGTGCCAGCTGTGCCTCCTTCCTGCTGCCCTGCCTTTTTCCCAAGGAAAGAGCATCCCACTTTTCTCCCCTCACTCTTGGGAACACACACATTGTTTCAATAATCCAGGCAATAAATGCTAATTAGTAATGCTTAAGGACCTTACCAGTCAGAGTAATTATCATAATTTACCTCTTCCTTGGTAAAAAAAAAAAACCAAAAAAGCAACATTCTTTGCTGATTTTATTTTAATTTAATTTTTTTTTCCAAAATGGTGGTTTTTCTCCCCCTTTTTTTTTTTTTTTTTCCTCTGGAAAGAATTCCTGGTTGGATTAGGAATAAATATATAGATTTGTGTATGGCACAGGGAGCTGTGTATAAAGATTTTCCCATAAATCAAAATTCCTTTAAAACCTGAGATTTTATTATTTTTTTTCCCTTGGCCTCCCCTCCCAGCTCTCCCCTCCTTCCCCACCACCACCAAAAAAATAATAAAAAAAAAAACCACTTGCAGAGGGAGAACAAAGGAAATCAGGAACTCTAAAGGCATCATTAAGTATGAAGAGCAACAGCAAGGCAGAGTGTGATATGACAACATATTTCATGGCACAAAAGTCGAGATAATTAAATAATTCAGTGGTATTCTTAGCTAATTAGCGCAAAGATCTTTCAGAAGCCATCAAGAAAATGGATCTCATCAAACCTAATAATAAGCTGGGTTTTCCCAAAGACCCTGTGGTTTGGAAAACTGCTTTTCCCACCTGATCCTGCAACACCAAAGGCTGCAGAGAGTTGCACAATTTTAATTGGGCTCTTCCTCAAGATAATATTTTCCATGGAAGGGGATCAGGTATTTGGAGGAAATGAATATGCACAGCTGGAATTTTCAATATCAGCTGATAGGGGAAAGGTCTCAGCTGCACAAAAACCAGTTTGTGGTGAGGGATCCATTGAAAAGATGGAATTATCAACCAGGAGCCTCTTGTGGGTTCGTTGGGATGGGGATGACTCGTTGGTTTTTGGAGCTGGTGGGTGAATTCTGGAATCCAAGATTTTTTTATAGAGTTAATTGGGTTCCTGGATTGGCTGATTTCAGGGTTTTTTTGGGGAATTGAGAAATGTGTGGCCAAGTCCAGAGGAGGTTTGGGATCTCTGGTCTAACCTGGGCTCTCATCCCAAGGCCAAAACCAAAGTGGGAAGAGCTCCATCCTCACCTGTGGAGTTGTTTTAGGATGGCTACAGCTCTCATGCCATGTAAATATATTTTTCCTTTGGATTCATGAGGTTTTTTTTCACCTGGAATCAGTGACTGCTGATGTTGCTGAGCTCAGTCCCCAGATCTGTCCGTGGGCAGGGACCTGCAGGGCGTTGATCCTGCTCCTGGAAAAGTCAGTGGGGCACGTTCTCAGCAATGAGGTGCATCAGATATTGCTCAGAATATCTCGCTGTGTTACCCAGAATGTCTCATTGTGCTCCTGTGATCTGAAGGCAGCCCCGAGTTCACGAGAGGCATTTGCAAACTCTCATTCCCTGCCTCCTGTGCTGGATGTATTTGGGGTTCCTTTTGCCTTTGCCAAACAAAGAAATGCCTGAAAATTGGACTTTTCCAGCCAGTTAAAAATCTCCTGCTTTAAATAATGGAAGGGGATGTGCATCAGTCTTGGATTCAGCAATAATTCTGGTTTTTACCCTGGGCCCAGACTGAGCTTTACTCCTGGGTTACAGTTTTCATGTTTTTGACTCCATGGACCCCCAGACAAGCCCTGCAGTGGGGTAAGATCCTACAGTTTGTGATTATTGTTGTGCATGGAGGGGAAAAACCTCCAGGCTCCTCCTGAAATTGGCCCTTAGAACATGGAAATGGATTTTTGCCTGCCCAAAAAGAGGTGGAGACTCATTTATACAAGATAAAAAGAGGGAATAGGAGGGGAAAAGGCACCCAAAAGTGCTTTGGCCAAGGAAACAAAGCACATCACAATATTTCTGTCTCCTGGTTTATAGTTCTGCTATTTTTTAAGCACAAATTCTTCCTCTCTGGAGCTTTCCTGGTTGGGAATGAGATTCTGACATCTCTGGTCTATCCCCACATGTAACAATGAAATCCATGGTACTTCTGTGAACAGCTCATGCATTTTTTCTCTTCTGTTTTTCTGTCATTCAACCAATGCTCTGGCACTGTATTTGAATATATGAGGGCATTCCAACCAATTAAAAAAAGAGATATAATTATATATATTATAGATATATAATATATAATATATATACAATATAAAAATAATATATATATAAATTATATATTTTTTAATATATATATATATATATATATAAAATTTTCAAGATGAAGGAGGAATCTCTCCTTTCCATGGCGAGCCTGCTTGCAATTGTTGTGTTTTTTTTTTTTTTTTATTTAACAGCTCTTCCCACACTGCAGTCAATGAATCTCTAATCTCCTGGGCTGAAATGTCTGACACTTTCTAGAATCATTTATTTGCTGCCTCGACTGGCAGAGCTCCACCCCCAGCAGTGTGTCAGCAATGGGCTGGTGGTGGATGTGGTGGGGAATGTCTGTTCTTTGGGGGGTGGGAGGGATGGAAAGATGAACAATTTGTGCCTCTCAATCCACCCTTGGAGCCAGAGGTGTCTCCAGCAGAAGGATCTGAGGGACGAGGAGTGGATGAGCCCTGGCTGAATAAACTGAGTTTATTCCATGGCTGAACACCAACCCTGACCAAACCCTGGTGCTCTTGCTGTTGCATCCCTCTGGAAAGTGAACAAAAAAAAAAACAAAGAGGAGAAGCTCAGCTGCTGAGAGAAGTCTCCAAACTGCTCCCTCTGGCTGCTCCAAGAAGCTGAACTTGCCCTGGGAGGTGTGTCTGGTGCTCCCAGGCCATTGCACACACCTCACCTCACCTCACTGCCCTGCTGGAGGCTTCACTTGGAGGGTGAATTGTGCAAGAAATTGTGAATTGTGCAAGCTGAAATGCTGGGAAGAGCCATCTCAGTGCATGAACTCCTTTGTGGATAAATCACCTCCACCTGGATTCCAGCTCCTCCAGCTCCTCCAGAGAAGGACACGAGGCGTGGGAAGGATCCCAGAGTCACCACTGGACTTTGCTTTTGCCTTGCTGTGCTTGTATCATGTCTGAGCTTGGTTTTCCACACGGGATCCAGTAAATGGCACCTCTGTAAATCAGTTACCTCAAGTGTGTTTGTCTCATTTGCTCACCCCTTTCTCCCCTCCCCAGCAGGGCTTTCCCAGCCCCTCCTTCCCTGGGTGCAGTGCCTGGGGCTGGGCTCTCCTGGGGTTTGGATTCCCTTGGGGAGAGGGTTGGGGGCTCGTGGAGCACCTCACATGCAAAATCTCAAGTGTGTTTTCACTCCACCAATGTCTACTTGTTGCATCTCACTGTTGAAGGCCCAAATAGGAGGAAAAAATTCCTAAAGTCTGTATTTTTCTCTCCCCTGTTTGATGGATAATTCAGAAATAACAGCACAGCTTTTGGTATAATTTTTGTTCTCCTTCATCCCCCTTTGCTCTTTTTCACATGGCCTGGCCTTCTGTGGGCAGTTTTGGGGGAGAATGTGGATTTTGGAAGGGGCTGCAGCAAAGCTGTAGCAGGAGGGAAGCCCTGGTTTGGATCAGTGGTGTCCTTCTTGCTGTCCTCACATCAGCATCCAATTCCTTTTGGGATGTATGAGCAGACAACTTAAAAATAGTGACCAAACCCCAGTAGAAACAACATTTTGGTTCAATTGCTAAAAGCATTGAAGTCCCCATATTCCTCAGGCAGCCACATTCTCCTTTTCCTCAGAGCCCTGGCACCCGAGCTGGGATTGCAAAGGGAAATAAAACTGCTCCTGCTTCCCCAGCCCCTATTTTAGGATATTTTAGGGAGGATTTTCCGCAGATTCCAGCCTGCCAAAGCACAACCTCTGTTGTTTCATGGAGGGCTCTGTGCTGGTGTGAACTCTCTGGGAGATGAGAGGTGAGAGGAGGCTCCAGGGGCAAACCCAGAGCTTGCAGCAGTTTTTTCTGGAGGCTCCAGTGGCAAACCCAGAGCTTGCAGCAGTTTTTTCTGCTGGGGGAACTCTCCCAGCCCAGCCAGGACTGCAGTGGGACATGGGGGAGGCATTTCCACATTTATCTCTCAGCTGAGATATGAGACCCAAGGTCTCTGTTGTTCAGGGACAGATGTCGAGGGAGAGGAGTTTTGTTCCTTTGGCTGTGTGAAACCTTCCCTTCTTATTTTTATATTTTTTTTTAAAGAAATCCCATTTTTAGTTTCAATACCCCAAAAAGAGTGGGGTATTGAATACCCCAACAATGCTGTTGGAGCTTTCTCCCCATCTCAGAAATAAAATTTTAAAAAATAAGACAAAATATTCTGGGAAGTGTTTGATCCTCTGCAGGTTGGAATGGATGAGGCTGCTGGAAAACAACAGAACGTTCTAAAACAAGTGGAGAAATAGCTGAGGGTGTTTTGTTCACATCTGATGGCACCTCATTATTTAATATTCAATAATGCAGCCCTTCTACAGCAACTTCACCTGTGGAGCTGCAGGCCTGAGTGAACTCTCATAATTCCCTTTGGGAGGTGGGGATGGAAATGTTCCTCCTCCTGATCCTGTCTCACACAGGAAGGGAACCACATCCCTTTTTTACCATTTTACCATAAATTTTTACCATTTTTAATCTCTCCTCCTCCCTTTGATTTTCCTGATAATGTGGAGTGAGATTATTGATTTTTCAACCCAGCTATTGAAAATATATATCAAGTGCAGTAATATCAAATATAATCTGATTTAATGGATTCTTATCAGTTTTGGTTTTTGGGGGTTTTTTTTAAATCTATTTTTTTTTTCCTCCTGGACAGAGTAGGGGAGACTGGCTTTCCATGCTGAGGGTTTTCTTGCAGGAAAAAAAAATAATTTTCATGTTATTTTTGTGGGGCGAGGAAGAGCTGAGCACCTCTACAAACCAACCCAAACCTAAAAGCACTGATTAGAAAGTTTGGCTCAAGCCTTTTTTTGCCCGAGATGGCAGAGCTGATAATTGGATTTCAGCTCACTGAGACCCAGTCCATTACTGCAGCCATAAATCACCGTGCTGCAGTCACTCCTCTAATGCACCCTCAGCTTTAAAATGTTTCCTTTACAGCCTTTTTTTTCCATCTGTGCCCATGAACACACCTCCAGTGTAGGTAATGCAGCAGTGGGGGGATAAAGCTGTGCCTGCAGCAGCTCTCAGTGCACTGGAGGTTGTTGACTCCCCACTCTTCAAGCAGGGTTTTTTTTTTTTTTTTATATTTGTGCTGCATTTGGCTTTTAGGGAAAGATTTTTCCGCTGTTAACTCACGTTTAGTCAGAAGAAAAGTCACCCAGGAAAAAATTCCACAGGCAAATTTTGGCTTCATCTTCTTGAGATGCTCAGGTTGTTTTGACCTTAAGACTCAAAAGCTGCAAAAGTCCCTCCTTCCTGATTTATTTATTATTTTAAATAGATCAGGATAAACCCCTCAGTGACACTGCACATATTTTCCTCTGTCATTAAATTCTGCCTCCCAGGCAGCCAGGCCTGTAGATAAATCCAGGAGCAGTGAGGTGAGTGTGGGAGCAGCAGGATCAGGGAATTCCCTGGAATAAAGCTCAGGGTTTGCCATGGGAGGCACCGACTCCTTTGGGAAGAGTGCAGAACTACTGAGTGCAGAACTGCCTCCAGGAACTTTTATATTTAATGTAAATCCAGCCAGGAGAGCCAGGAAAACCCAGCCCAGGAGGGCTATTCCATGAGGGAATTCTGGATTTTGATAGCACCCAACCCCTATTTTTACATCACATTTCATATCCTTTCCTTCCAGCTTTTCCCTGCTCGCTGCTCCAACAGAAGACAAAGGTAACAGGTCTCTAGTGACCCCCTCCCCAATTAGCAACATCCAAGCAATTAATCCCTGAAATCCTCAGTGTTGGTGGTACCTCCATGTTTTTTCTACAAACCCAAACATTTTTACTACAGAGGAGACACAAAAATAGAGATGTTAAAACAACACTTAAATCTGCTTTTTTCCTATTTTTTAAATGAACCTGTTCCTGAGTTTTGGCTTTTTCTCTGTATCTGCTGCCTTGGACTTGGGTGGATTCAAAACCCCCACATGCACTGGAAGGAAATTCTTCCCTAGGCTGACCCTAAATGTCATTGTCAGAATTGCACCAGGCTTCGTTCTGACCCAGGGACAGTGAGAGCAGAGGTTAAAAAACACTGAACCAAGAGCTCAGCAGCAGGAGGGCTCATTCCTGCTGGGACCAGCCCAGCCAACCCTCCTCAACATTTTTTATCCAGATCAAGAGGAAGTTTGGAAGTAGATTTTAATCTGTTTCCCAGAAGCTGCTGATGCTTTCATGTCAAAGACAGGAGAAAGTTTTTTTTTTTTGGGAGCCTTTTCCCTGGTCTGTGTCCCCAGGAGATGCAGCAGTTTGGTTTAGGGTGCCCACAATGGTTAATGCCCTCCTTCAAAACACACATCTCCAGTTCCCTTCCCACCTAAACACGCCCTCAGCCCCTGCCCCGCTTAGGAACACAAGAAAAGGAGAATTAGGCCACACCTGAGCACTCAGGGCTCCTAAAGTGACCCAGCTGAGTAAACCAAAGGGATTGCAACAAGCCTTTCATCTCCTAATGGGATCCCTTTGTGTTGGTTTTAGCACTTTCTCCTCTTGGCTCAATCAAAGAACCCACTGCACTAACACGGACCTTTCACTCTTGTGCCATGAATTCATGAATTATCCCAGTTTCTGGGTTATTTTTTGCTTTGGCATGGAGCTTTAATCCTAAAATATTTGTCAAACAAAAGACAGGAGCATCTTTTTTCCCACTTCCTGCCTGTCTGTCTGTCTGTCTGGGGCTGTGGGTCCAAGCAGCTGCTTGGAGGATCCACCTGGTGATTTATGAGGATGGGATGGGGTGAATCAAGAACTTGGCATCCAGAGACTTGTGTGTGTTCTAGGCCAGCTCTAGTGCTGCTCCTCGTAAATTATCCTTTCTGAGCCATCCCTGGAGAATGTGGGAACACCAAAATCCGTGTCCTGAAATCCAAAATCCTCTGTAAAACTGCAGGCAAAATTTAGGTCTGGTTTGTCTCTGCCTCTTTCAGAGGACTCAGCAAAGGATGTCAAGAACTTGGTCTCACCCTTGATGAATAAAATCTTGTGATAAATTATCCTTCCTGACCCATCCCTGGAGAATGTGGGAACACCAAAATCCGTGTCCTGAGTCTCTTTAAAACTGCAGGCAAAATCTGGGCTCAGTTTATCCTGCCAGCCTCTCTCTCTGCCTATTTCAAGAGACTCAGCCAAGGGTGTCAAGAACTTGGTCTCACCTTTGATGAATAAAATTTTATGATAAATTATCTTTTCTGACCCATCCCTAGAGAATGTGGGAACACCAAAATCCATGTCCTGAGTCTCTGTAAAACTGCAGGCAAAATTTGGGCTTGGTTTATACTTGGTTTATCTCTCTCTGCCTCTCTCAAAGCACTCAGCAAAGGGTGTCAAGAATTTGGTCTCACCTTTGATGAATAAAATTTTATGATAAATTATCCTTTCTGACCCATAAATTTTCCTTTCTGAGCCATTCCCTAGAGAATGTGGGAACACCAAAATCCATGTCCTTAATCCCTTTAAAACTGCAGGCAAAATTTGGGTCTGGTTTATCCTGCCAGCCTCTCTCTCTGCCTCTTTCAGAGGACTCAGTAAAGGGTGTCAAGAACTTGGTCTCACCTATGAGGAATAAAATCTTGTGATGAATTATCCTTTCTGACCCATCCCTAGAGAATGTGGGAACACCAAAATCCATGTTTTTATAACTGCAGGCAAAATTTGGGTTTGGTTTATCTTGCCAACCTCTCTCTGTCAGAGGACTCAGCCAAGGGTGTCAAGAACCTGGTCTCACCTTTGGGGAATAAAGTCTTGTGATGAATTATCCTTTCTCTCCATAAATTATCCTTTCTGACCCATAAATTTTCCTTTCTGATCCATCCCTAGAGAATGTGGAAACATCAAAATTCATGTCCTGAGTCTCTTTAAAAACTGCAGGTAAAATTTGGGCTCAGATTATCCTGCCAGCCTCTCACTCTCTCTTAGAAGACTCAGCAAAAGGTGTCAAGAACTTGGTCTCACCTTTGATGAATAAAATCTTGTGATGAATTATCCTTTCTGACCCATAACTTATCCTTTCTGACCCATCCCTAGAGGATATGGGAACACCAAAATCCATGCAGGCAAAATTTGGGCTCAGTTTATCCCCTCGGCCTCTCTCTCTCTCTGTCAGAAGACTCAGCAAAGGGTGTCAAGAACTTGGTCTCACCTTTGATGAATAAAATCTTGTGACATTCAGATCTCCATTAAAAAGAACAGAACACAGAGGTAACATCAGAACCATGTGATGAGGGAAATTCCCCTGCCCCCTCAGTTAAAAAAAAAAAAAAAAAAAAAAAAAAAAAAAAAAAAACAACAAAAAAAAAAAAACAACAAAAAACCACAAACAGATCAGGCCATCTAATATTGCACAAACTGACACCTCTTCCCTAAAAATAGCTGTCTGCACATTCAGTCAGTGGGGCTAATCCAATTGCCTGAACATTCTTGGGTGCTTTATCATTTAAATTGTAATAAATCACAGCGTGCCACGGAGCTGCCTCGAGTTCCACCAAAGAACATGCGGGGACCAGATGAAATCAGGGTGACGTGATGTCATGGAGCTGAAAATTCAATGCCTGCCCTGTTTTGGCTTAAAAAGTTGGCTCGGAGGTCTCTTTAAAATTAGGGGGTATTTTCCAAAAATCGCTGCCCCTGTCACATTTTGATTCACTGTTTTCTCCCCTTCATTTATTTTAAATAATGAGCACATGGGGGCTGCCTGTAAATCCATGGAACTCTGTTGGAAAACTATTGGTTCCAGGCTTTGGACCTGCCTGATCAGGAATTTTGCAGTAAAACAGGGAAGAACAACCATCGTGCATATTTTAGGGCAGCTGAACTAACACACTAATGCTCCCATGGGCTCCTCAGGAAAATGCTTCCACAAACTAATACCCACCATTGTTCAGAAAAAAATCATTAGGTTTTAGTTTCCCCTGGTTTCTTTCTTAAGAAAAAGTAATGGGATAAACCAATTTTAACTCTCCTAAGCAGCCCCTTGTTCCTCAAAGCAAAATTCTCCTGGACCACCTTAATGAATTCCCTCCTCTCCTTGGTTTTATCCATGTTTTCAGATATTTATACAAGATGTATGAACATAAAAGGATTATTCATAACATTATTGTTTCTCAAGCAGAGGACTAAAGCTAAACATAATCTGGTTGAATCCCCAGCTGATATAAATCATTCCTGCTCTCCTGGAAGTTGCTGGATGCTGTGCTCCCAGTCAGGAATTGCTGTCTGCAGGGATGGGAGGAGGGAGAGCACTGGGGAAAACTGAAATTCATCCCAGAGTTTGGCTCTGCTGCCAGAGGGGAGGGTGTGATGGGGCTGTGGCTCTGCTCACAGGTAAAACTGGAGTGGAAATGATCCTGACTCAGTTCCCTGGATAAAAACCCAGCGCTTACTCAGCTCCATCCCAGGAATTGCAGATTCTGTGGTTTAGCCTCTTCAGACCCAGAACCATCTCCTGCTCTCCAGTGTTGTGCACTCCACCCCTGCCCAGTCCTGCCCAGTTTATTCCTGCAGGGTGTCAGTGACCAAAGGGAAGCCCCTGGGGTTGGGACAGGCTGGTGATGGGCAGAGCTGGGTGTGGGGATGGGGAATTCCACATCTGACTCGTTGTCCCCAGTGGAAAAGGGAGATGGAAGGAGGGAACACTTGATGAGAAAGGTGATGAGGATGGGATGGGAAAGTGAAGGAGAAAAATGTGGGGAAGGGGGGAATAAACCAGCGAGGGCTGTGCCTCCCAATAGGAGCCTGTCAGAGGGAAAGTGCTGGGCAGCCCCAGCCCCGGGGTCACTGCCCAGGGCAGGGACAGGTCACTGCTCACCCTGCCTCCCCCTTGGGCTGCTCAACAGGCTCCACTGCACCTTAAATCATCCTTTTCAACCCCAAACTGTGTCATGGTAGTGCAGGCAGCAGTGCTGGACAGTCACTGGGAGATGTTCCCCTGTCCCCTCTCACTGGAAGCTGCAATGAGCAGCAGCTGCTGAAAATAGCCTGGGGAGAAGCTCTGCTGCAGGCAGAGCACACAGGAGAGCTCAGTGTTCCACCCTGCTTTCCTCACATACTTTAGGGAAGTTAATTAAAGGAGGCTGGGATGTGGAAAGTGAGAAGTGCCATTGCCAAAGCAGCTCCTCCATGTTCCTTTTATTGCTCCTCTGACCTGAACACCAGCACAGACCTCCTTCCTGCTCCTTCTGTGCCACAATTCCACAAAACTTAATGGTTACAATGTGGGAAGCAGCAAGAGATTATCAGATGCTCAGATAAGATGGATCTAATGGCTGAGTTGCAGTTTATAGGGTAAGTACAATCATTATTTACTCCTTTTTTGCAGGTGCAGGGAAATTGAATTATTTCCCCCAAATTTCACATGAAGTCATCCAGAGAGTGAGGGAATTGGCCAAGGCAATAACATGTGCAGAGTTCCTGTGATAGGGAGGATTTGGAATTGAGACCATCTTCTTTCCCTGCACCAGATGAGTGTTCATGGCTCTCACCTTGTTGTGGAAGAGATTTTCCCTCTCCCACCCTGTGAAGTCCCAGCCAGTTCTGATGTACTGAAGCAGCAGAGACAAAATCTTTAACAAATGGGGCCAGGAAGGAAACAGCTTTAATTCCTTGGCCAGAAAGCCTCTCTGATGAGCAGTGGTTTACATGACTACACACAGACAAGAACCCTCTGGGCTTTTTTTAACGTCTTGTGGTCTTCATATTTATAGGAGAAAAATGCCAAGAAATATCAAAGCTGTATCTTGTCTCGCTTTGTTAGCACGATTCCCCAGCCTGCAGAGTTGATTCTTTTCCTGGGACATGCAGGAACCCCATTTTCCCCATCTGTTTCCAGTGAGGACCATCCAAGCTTGGCAAAGAGACCCTCCAGCAGCTTTCAGTCAGGCCTTCACCCTCTGGCCTGGGAGCTGAAAGCCACCATGGCCTTTCATGCTGAAATTCCTGGTAGGAAGTTTGGTTTTCATGCTTTACTATGGTTTTTTTCCTCCCAACTTTGATCTTCACTCTTGGGAGTCTCATTTACACTCAGCTGCATCCGCATCTCTGGCCTTAATCTTTCATAACGGAGTGCCCTACTTATCCCAGTGTGACAGCTCTCCTAACCCCCCACCCACTCCCCACTGCACAGGCAGGAGCCTCTCCAACTGTTATGAAAACAGATAAGTTAAATTGCCTAAGCTGCTTCTTGTCATATTCCAAATATTTGGTCTCCTCTGTCACTGCGAGCCCTTCGGTCCTGCATTGAGAGTTTTCACATCCAGAGAGTCTGAGGGGAGTTTTCCAGAGTGTTTCCATGGTTCATTCTGCCTCATCATCTCTGCTGGACACTGCTTTATTGAATTGTATTCTATTGAATTCTAATTGAATTCTATTGAATTATAGAATTATAAGGTGTCCTGAGTGGAGAGGGACCCACAGGGGATCATCAAATCCCACCTTGTCCAAACACTCCTGGAGCTCTGGCAGCTTTGGGGATATTCCCTAAGAGTGTTTGAGGGGAGTTTTCCAGAGTGTTTCCATGGTTCATTCTGCCTCATTGTTTCTGCTGGACACTGCTTTATTCTTGAATTATAGAATTATAGGGTGTCCTGAGTGGAGAGGGACCAACAGGGCATCATCAAATCCCACCTTGTCCAAGTGCTCTCTGGCAGCTTTGGGGATATTCCTTGGGGATATTCCACATCCAGAGTGTCTGAGGAGAGTTTTCCAGAGTGTTTCCATGGTTCATTCTGCCTCATCATCTCTGCTGGACACTGCTTTATTCTTGAATTATAGAATTATGGGGTGTCCTGAGTGGAGAGGGACCCACAGGGGACCATCAAATCCCACCTTGTCCAAGTGCTCCTGGAGCTCTGGCAGCTTTGGGGACATTCCCTGGGGGATGTTCAGTGCCCCACCACCCTCTGGAGAAAGAACCTTTTCCAACAAAACGTGCCCTGATACCCCTCCAGCCATTCCCTGAGGGAGAGCAGAGGTGTGACCTCAGGGGGTGACAATTGCTGTGTTCTCTGTGCCCGTGTGGCTCAGCTCTGTCACCGTGAGTCAGCAGTGCCATCACTGGGGATGAGTAATCCAACCTGCCCCTCAGCAGAGCAGGGCAAAATCTCCTCCTGCCTCCCTGCTCCTGTGAAGAATCCCTCTGCAGGAAAAATGAGTCGTTTAGAGCTTTATGAGTAATGACTTTTTTTTTTTAATTTTTTTTTTTTTGGGGGGAGAAAAAAAAAAAAAATCAGAGAGAGTTGTTTATTCTTTTATTGGAGAGAACAGAAGGCTGGAAGTGAAAATTGCATCAAAGGGAGGAGCAGAGCTGGGAGCACACAGTTCCCTGTGTCCACTGGAGGTGAGGCTCAGCAAACAGCTCTGTGATTCTTCTGAAAGAGAAAATCTCTCCTGTTCCAGCTCCATCTGACAGAGAGGGGATCTGCAGGGTAAAATACATTTTGCCTGCATTTTCTGGCCTGCTGTGGGTTGGTGACAGGTTTTTTCCCCCTCAGCTTCCTCCTCACAGTCCATTTAGAAGTGGCTCATATTTTGTTATTACCTCTGGTGGTTTTGCAAACGACCATATCCAGGAGTTAACTCTCCTTTATGATCTCCTCATAATGATAAAGTGGTTCTTTTAAGAGTCCTCTTGCTTGCCAAAAACCTATTATTGCAAAAGTCTGAAGCCATTTCTGAAATAATTTATTGGACAACTGCACTCGGAGCATGAAGCTCTCATTTAATGCCACTATTTAAATACATTTTAATGTGCCCATAACCAGAAAACCCAGATGCCAATGGATATAAGCTCAGCATTATCTTTCTCTTCAAAAGAGCCATTTCCCCCAGTCCTTACTGAACATTCCTGTTCATCCCTGAGGCAGATTTCGGGAAGGACATTTGGAAGGAGAAGTTTGCTGAGCCAAGGGATCTCCACAAAGAGGAAGCAGCACCAAAGGACAGACAGGTGCAAAAGCATCAAAGCTTCTCCTGGTGGTCCAGAGCTTCCAAAGGGAGCTGGATGGGTCTGAGAGATGTGCTGACATCTCAGGGCTTCCCAAAGGGAGCTGGATGGGGTTTGGAAGCTGTGCTGACATCTCAGGGCTTCCCAAAGGATGGGTCTGGGAGATGTGACATCTCAGAGCTTCCCAAAGGGAGCTGGATGGGTCTGGGAGCTGTGCTGACATCTCAGGGCTTCCCAAAGGGAGCTGGATGAGGTCTATGAGCTGTGCTGACATCTCAGAGCTTCCCAAAGGATGGGTCTGGGAGATGTGGTGACATCTCAGAGCTTCCCAAAGGGAGCTGGATGGGTCTGGGAGCTGTGCTGACATCTCAGGGCTTCCCAAAGGGAGCTGGATGAGGTCTATGAGCTGTGCTGACATCTCAGAGCTTCCCAAAGGATGGGTCTGGGAGATGTGACATCTCAGAGCTTCCCAAAGGGAGCTGGATGGGTCTGGGAGCTGTGCTGACATCTCAGGGCTTCCCAAAGGATGGGTCTGGGAGATGTGGTGACATCTCAGAGCTTCCCAAAGGGAGCTGGATGGGTCTGGGAGCTGTGCTGACATCTCAGGGCTTCCCAAAGGGAGCTGGATGGGTCTGAGAGATGTGCTGACATCTCAGAGCTTCCCAAATGGAACTGCATGGGGTTTGGGAGCTGTGGTGACATCTCAGGGCTTCCCAAAGGATGGGTCTGGGAGCCAGGGTCAATATCAGGGTCAATAAAACAGGGCTGGAGGGGGTTCCCACCCACAGCTGAGGGTGCAGGACCATGGGAATTAAAGGAAGCTTTGAATTCCCAGGGACAGTTCTCAGAGGGGCTCCCCAACAGCTCAGACCGTGCAGGGTGGGTTTGGGCCCAGCTGCAGAATCCATCGATTCTATAAAGATGTTCTTGTGTTATTGCACATTTATAACTCATCCTTCTCTCCCCCAAACACCGAGTCATTCACGGAGAGAAAAGCCTTGCTGAGTTATTTCCTCTTTATGACTCTCTCAGATTAAGAATTAATTGAGGTTTTATTTTTTTTCTTCTTCCTCTTTTTTTTTTTTTTTTTTTTTTTTTTTTTTTAAATTATTATTTTTGTTCTAAATCACATGAGTTTGTGTGACTCACGAGGGCTGTAGGTGGTGTTTGTTTTGGTGTCTGGAACCCCAGTGTCAGGCTTGTCTTTGTCGGGAGATTGATCCAACATGGGTTTTGGCCGGCAGCAGGGGAGGAGAAAGGACATCACTTAGCAGATACTTAAAATGTGGTCAGGCTCTGAAAAAAGCGACTCTTAGAAATGACATTGTGGTTTTCCATATTTATTTTCTCTCAACAGCTTCCAGGAACAATCTGCTGAGCTCACAGATCCAAAGGTGATTTGTTGAGCTGTCACCTCTCTGTTGGAGGGGTTTGAAAACCCCGCTCTTTTCCAGGGGCCTCTCCCATCACCACTGTCCATGAGGATTCCAGGGCTGGAAACTCCCTGACACGCTGCTGATGGATGCTCAGGGCTCAGTAAACTCCAGCTCTTGCTCTTCCAGGGATAAGAAGGAGCCATAATTCGGCCTCAGCTCGAGTTAACACAGAGGTGCAAGGAAGGAGGATTGGAAAGCAGGATGGTCCAGTGGGTTAAGACAGTTCTGAGACTTTAATTCAGCCCCAAACTGAAAATAATCATGGTGGCTGTGCTCGATGCTGCCTCACCTAACTATGAGAAATGCAGTGAAGAATTAGTCAAAATTATTATTCATATGTAGATAATTTCTTTTAACAGGATTGGTAGGGGTTTTTTTGACCAAAGCAGGTAGAAGGAAAGGACTGCCCAAGGTTTAAAGGAACATTCCCCAAAGTTTCAAGGAACATTTCCCAAAGTTTAAAGGAGAATTTCCCAAATGGTTTTTATGGTTCTGCCATGAAACTTCCCAAATGGTGGAAGACACCTGTGCTACACGATGGGGAGAAGTAGAGTTGACGTGTGGTAGTTAATTGTGTTATCCAGGTCTCCTGGTTTGTGGGAATGAGTGGCTCAAATAAAGCAGAACTCATTTTCTTCCTTTCTCACAATGCACAAACGGGAGAATGCAGAAAGGAGAGGAAAGGGAAATAGAAAAAAATGGAAAGAATAGAAAAAGGAAATTTTAAAAAACCCTAAATACTAAAAAAAACCTTTTTTTTTTTGCATTGGACAAAACCAGTTTGGGGTTTACCAAATCATCAGGAGTAACACCTTCAGGTATTATAAATGCAGCTCTGACAAATGCACGATGCACAAACAGGAGAATGCAGAAAGGAGAGGAAAGGGAAATAGAAAAAAAAAAGGGAAAAAAATAGAAAAAGGAAATTTAAAAAACCTTAAATACTAAAAAAAAAAAAATAAATTTTTTGCATTGGACAAAACCAGCTTGGGGTTTACCAAATCACCAGGAGTAACACCTTCAGGTATTATAAATGCAGCTCTGACAAATCCTAGTGCAGATTCCTGTTGCCTCTCAAAAGCTGAATGGAAAAGAGGGAATAAGCCGACTTTCAAATGAAGGGTTTGGAAACAACTCGCAATAAAGACAAGTCTGTAACTGCCCTGGTGACCACTTTGCTGGGATGGAGACTGGAGGAGCAGCCAGATCACTCCTTCAACCCCAAAAAACCAAAATATTGGCTCCCTGATACCTGTGCAGGAGCTCAGCTGGAGCACGGAGATGACATTGGTGCAGCTCCAAAACTTTGTGTGAGTGGTGGAAATGCCACATTCCCTCCCCAAAAACACCCAGAGCTGATTAATCCATGTGGAATGAAGCTGCTGCCAGGGCTAGCAGGGGTTCCTCTCCTCGGTGCCACAGGAATGGGGGAACAGTCAGGCAAAAATAAATCAACACAAATGAAAAGTCCTGGGCTTGCCACGGCAAAAAAATAAAATAAAATAAAATAATAAAGCCAATCACAGGAGTGATGATATTGAGAAAAAATCGCTTCATTTCTTCCGTGGAAAAAATATTCAAAGGCGGTCAAGATGCCAAAAAAATTAAGTCATTCTTTTCTAACCCATTAGACTGTGGAGAAAAATGAGGGATGATCACTTCCTTTAGATACCTTAAAAGCCAGGTAACTGACTCGTCCATGTAAAAACATGCACAGGTTATGAATTTTTATTTCCAGAACATGTCATCTCTATGACTGACACGCTCGGGGTGTAATTTTCCTGTGCAAAGGTGGAGCAATTTTGGTTGGGCAACGTTTATTGCTTTGCATTCTTTTAAAATTGAATTAACTACGTTTTACATCAGCGTTTTCAGAGAAAGCTCGTTGGGAAGAAATTTGACCTAATGAGATCTAAAGTGGTGCAGCCAAGAATCCAAAAGTCCTTTTTTTTTTTTTTCAAGTGCTGTTAAAGCCTGGTCCAAACTGAAGGAGGAGGAAAGAGTCTTGTGGACTCTTCAAAGGGTCTGACTCAGGCAGTTGTTTTTTTTTTTTTTTTTCTCTGTGGCTGTTTCCTCATCTTCAAACTGCTCAGAAATGCCAAATTCTGAGGTGCAGGAGCCTAATGATTCACCCACACCACCAGAGGATCGTGTGCCTGAAGGGTTGCACAGAAATTACAGCAGGTTTTATTTTATCAACAGCTCTCCCACCAAACTGCAGGGGTGAAGTTTAATCTGCCAGCCCAGGAGGGCAGGGAGAGAAAATCTGTAAAAAAATAAATCTCTGGAGGGAATGGAAGAGGGTGAAACACGAATATTGTGAGGTCTCAGGTTACGGGGCTGAGGAAATTTGCTGCAGGTTTAGTTCCTGGGGCTTGGGCTGGCAGAGTTTTTTGGCTCAGCTGGGAATATTTTGAGTTTGTGGGGCCATTTACACCGTGGTTTGGGTAGTTTTAATCAGCCCAAGGCCTGTGTGTGTGGTGATTCGATTTGATTCGAATTTACGGGTACAAAGGAGACAGTTTTAGCTCATCTCCACAAAGCCCAGGCTGGACCAAGCCCAGATCCAGCCAGTTTTAAATTGTTTAAATTTGATGCCAGGTTGGGGTTGGTGAACTGGCTCCTCTTGAGCTGTTCTGCCCCAACTTTGTCCCCGTGAGACAAACCCAATTCCTGTGGGGATGGCTCTGATCCATCAGGACTTCAGGGAGACTTTTACCCAGGTGAAACCATTGGGAAAATCCTTGGGGAATTCTTGGCCTGATGGGGCCCTATTTTAGCCCAGAAATGAGTGTTGCATCCCCACCTCAGCTCCCAGCTGCAGATTTTTTTTTTTTTTTTGGGACTGGGAGAGCTGCAGGGAGCAACACTGCAGAGCCACCTCTTGTAAAGGTGAGTGCCCTGAAAAGCACTTTTTAAACAAATTTTTTTTTTTTCCTTCCCAACATTTGCGGAACAAAGAAAATGGTGTGGAAAACAGGGCTGGGGAGCTTATTGACAAATGATAGCTGCAGCCCAGACACACACAGCCAGCACAGATTACAGTCATTTTAATTGCTTGTAATGCAGCCCCTTCTCCCCCTCCTTCTCTCCTTCCTCCTCCTCCTCCTCCTCCTCCTGTGCTCTCTCCTCTCCCCCCGCCAGTCCCTCTTTCCCCCCCCTCAGAGTTAATCTGTCGCTCGATTCTCAGCTTTTCTTTTGCTTCTGGTTTCATTTTCAGATGACAAAATTCAAGGCACACAGCTCTGCTGTCTGGTTGCCCTGGTAACGGCAGCCTATTATCGTACCTTGTCATTCATCAAGAAAGAATTGCACTTGACAGAGATAGACCAAAATGCCTGCAGTCTGCAGCATTAAAAAAAAAAAAAAAATAAAATAAAATAAAGAGAGAGGAAAAAAAAATAGGGAAAAAAATTGTTTTCTTTTCTTCCAAGTATGTAAAAGGCCTTTAATGCCTATTTAGGTACATGTTTTATTTAACGTTGATTATTATCCGCTAAAGAGATTGGGGAGATTTGTCAAAATGGATATTCCCTCCTCAAAAATTAGCTTTTAAGTCAAATTTATCATTGTGCCCGGCTCTCAAACCCTCCTAGCCTGGTGCTCAATCCAAAGGAAATGGTTAAATGATAAACGTTTCGCGTGTTGGATCCGCCAAGTGACCACACAAATGGTGCCTTTTCTGCCTTAATTACAGCTTGTGTTGGGCAGCTTTTCCTGCTCTCTTTGCTTCAAAAATAATTACCGCGATACGTAATAAATAATTGAATTTTATCTTTGATTAATCCTTCGAGTGTTATGGAATAAAACAGATAAGTTGGATGGCCAGAAAAAGTACATATGTACACATGTGTTGTGTGTCTCGAGGAGGGAGAGGTTTCTCTGAGCAGAAAATCTGTAATCACTCTTCCCGAAAAGTTGGACCAGTTCCCAAATTCATTGTTCTTCAAAGGCAGGAAAAGGTAATTGCTTGTTATTTTGCCTACCTCATCTCTGCCATGTGAATTAACCCAAATTAATTCCTGAAATCTGTGGCCTTGTACCTTTTGGTTGGCGAACGCTGAAATTCCCAGTATTGTGATTTATTTTTTAAAAAAATCTGGCTATTTTTCAGAAATTTGTTTAAATAGCTGTAATTGAGGGTTGGGGTGTTGGGGGCTGTTTTATACCAGGATTTTGGGCCAGTTTAATTTTTTTTTTTCCCTTACAGTGGTCAATTTGCTTGTTAAAGGTGAGATCTGCTGTAAAATAGCTTTTATTGGCCATGTGGCATTTTAAGTACATATCCTCCTTGCTTGGTGTTTGCATCAACGATTGTGGAATCTTTTGTCCAAAGAGATCAGAGGGGGAAAAAAAATAAAAATGGTAAAGGGAGAGATAGCAGAGGTGAGGAGGATGAAGAGCAATTTAAAAAAAAAAAAGGGAGAAAAAGAAGATTCCTTGCCCAGACCCCGATGCCAGCCCTGTTTATTTTCCTGGAGTGTCATGGGCGTTGTAGCAGGAGCTTTGGGGGCTCACTGTGCACTCCCCCACTGAAAATAGAGCCCTGAGGTTGCTCCCTGTCCCTGTTTCTGTCTCCACGAGCTCCCACGCGGGGAAGGATCCACAGGGAGCACCAGGGGTTGGGCTGGCACCAAAGCAGAGGCAGAGCTTTGCATCAGCGGGGTGGAGACACAGACTCAGGGTTTGTGGGGTTTGTTTGGGGAAATGACAACAAAAGTAACCAAAAAAAAACCACCCCAAAACCCAACAACAAATAAAACAGGGAGAAAGAGGGATATCCTGAAATTTGTGTGAATCCGCCCATTCCAGGAGAAAACCTGAACATTCTCCTTTGATTACGGAGTCACAAACTCAGGGTTTGTGGGGTTTATTTGGATATTAGTGATGACAAAATGGACCAAAAACTCCCAGCAATGAAAAGAGCAGAGGGAGAGGGGGATACCTTTAAATTTGTGTGAATCCACCCGTTCCAGGAGCTGCTCCTGAACATTCTCCTTCAATTCCAGTCACAAACCCAGGGTTTGTGGGGTTTATTTGCATATTAGTGACCACAAAACCAACCAAAAAAACCCCCAAAACCCAACAACAACAAATAAAACAGGGAGAGAGAGGGATCCCCTTAAATTTGTGTGAATCTGCCCATTCCTAGAACCGCTCCTGCATATTCTCCATTAATTCCGGAGTCACAAACTCAGAGTTTGTGGGGTTTATTAGGATTAGTGACAACAAAACCAACCAAAAAACCCAAACAGCCGCAAAAAGAGCGCGCGGAGAGGGAATACCCTTAAATTTGTGTGAATCCACCCATTCCTAGAGCTGCTCCTGGACATTGTCCTTTAATTCCAAAGTCACAAAACCAGGGTTTGTGGGGTTTATAACCAACCAAAAAACTCAACAATAAAAAGAGCAGGGGAGATGGGGATACCCCTAATTTTGTGTGAATCCACCCATTCCTGGAGCCGCCCCTGAACTTTCTCCTTTAATTCCAGAGTCACAAACCCACCGTTTATGGGGTTTATAACCAACCAAAAAACTCAACAACAAGAAGAGCAGGGGGAGAGGGGAATATCCTGAAATTTGTATGAATCCACCCATTCCTGGAGCTGCCCCTGAACTTTCTCCTTTAATTCCGCCGCGCCACCAGCGTTCATTTCCTGCCCGAGCCCCGTCCCACCTTTTGATTCTGCAGTCTCCCTAAGGCGAGGGGGTTCGGGCAGACAAAGGGCTGAACAGGCAGAAACAATTAAACCAGCAGATACAGTGAAAACCAACACCACAGCACCAGGGCAAGAAATTGCATCGAACGAACGAACGAACGAATTTCTGCCGCGCATTTGATGTTTCGACAGTTTCTTCCAATCTTCCTCTGGGCTAAAGGAACTCTGTCATCCCTTAGGACCTCATAAATACACAAAGGCACTAAAAAAAAAAATATGTATTTTATTATTTTTTTGGCTGGGTATTAATATTACACGATAATTTTGTTGGAGGATGGGGGGAAAAGAAAATAAAACCAAAACACCGGAGCTCGATCTTCTCCCTTCCGCTGCAAAATGGCTCTTTCCAGCCCCCTTTTTAAATGCTCACATATGTCTTGATGAAAAATTGGAATTTGGAATGTTTATCCAGTCCTGAATAGTGCGAGTGAATATCCTTAAATTAGCTTTTCAAGTTGATTTACAGCCTGAGAATTCTGTGGCAAGACGTGAGTGTTATCTGGTAGGAAAGGAATAAGGGGTTTTTTCTGCTGTTGTTGTCTGGCTGGGTTGTCTTTGCTGGGAAACAAAATGGGAGCCAAAATGCCACCTCGAAAAGGAACTTCCAGGAGGAAAAAAAAGGAATTAGCAAAGGAAGGAATAAACTTGATCAAGAATTCAAGTGCTGATTGGTTTCCTTAAAAACAAGGCATTCTAACTAATAATTGATCAAATATCACAATACAAGGGGAAAAACAAAAAAAACCAAATCCCTGGGAGTTGATATTTGTTTTACTTGAGGAAAGACTGAAAATTATCAGCTATATCTAATTAATTGCTTCTCTCTATTGGTGTGTGTATCATTTATCCCACTGTCTTTCCAGCCTCTGATATTTTAGTTTTATTTCTGATACCTGAGTTGGTGGCAGATCAGGAAATAAGGGCAGTGGGGATTGAGCTTGGTGCATTTCTGAACATTTTTAAAGGTGAGATCTGATCCAGACACCAAAAAATGCAGTGGCTGAAGCTTCAGTTGGGTGGATGGAAATGTATTTGGGGATGGTCAGGGCATGAAAGACCCTCAGAACAGCAGGAAAAAATGAGGAACATCACTCAGGAAAGTCTGAAAGTGTTTGAGCAACTCCTTCAGCTTTATTTGTCCCCTGGCTCATGGGGAAAAGCTGATTCTCCAAGGCTGATTGTCCAAGGCTGATTCCCTAAGTCACTGCAGATATTTAGTCTGGAAACACATTGGACCTGACGATTAAACCAATTCTCCCCAACCAGAAATTGTTAATCTTGATGGTTTTTAATCTGTAATTTTTAATCTTGAAAGTTTTTAAACCACGCCTGGCACATCCCCGGGGTTTGGAGTCACCCTCTCCCTCAAGCCAAAGAGGTTCCTCCTGTGGAAGTCAGGAAAAGCCCTGTCCTGCTGTGGTGGGAGAGAAATCCAGGAAAAAAAATCCAAAAATTGCCTCTGGAAGGTGAGAAAAGTCTTGGAGGAGCTTTGTCTGTGTGAGAACCAGTTGGGGGTTTGATTGAATCCAACCTTTGGGTATCCCCACAATAAAACTTTTCCCCTGTCTCTCCCTTCCCCTTTTTTTTCCTTCTTCTTATTTTTTTTTTTTTTCCCTCTGTCTTTCCTCCTACAGCAGTGAAAATTTGAGGAATGCTGTGAGGAAAGCAGAACCATGGCACAGCCTGTGCTTATCTAAAGTTCAGGCAGAACAGAGTGACTCTCCTACCTTTGGATATGTCTGAAATGAAAATGCCACGGCTCAGATTTCCCACTTTAGCTCATCATGAGTTATATCCTGGGCTGCAAATCTTCCCTTGCCGTGACCCAGGCTGTGCTGGAAATGAGATGAACTTGTGGAGCAGCAAGAGGAGGGTTCTCCTTGCTCCGTGTTATATAAAATTCACACTTTTGGGGCTTTTTTTTTTCATGCAAAATCACTGATTTTAGGAGGCTCAGGTCCAGATGCACCTTTTCTCAGTCTTGTTTCAGTGCTGACAGCCAACACCTTTCTCTACAGGCACTGAAACGGCACAATTTGAATTATTTTCTTTTAAATCAGGTAAAATGCAGCGTAAAGCACTTGGAAAACGTGGTTGGAGAGTTGAGGGATGTCTGCGAAGGACACGGTGGTGACAGTGGATTTTTTATTGAATGACACAAAAATATCTCAGTTGTGTCATCCTGGCAAATCCAGGATCTGGTTGGGATTATTCACCTCAAGGAAAAAAAACCTGAATTTTTCTCTACTCTCACGACTCCTCTCTGAGGTGTAATAACTCAATTTAATCTCATTACAACTTCCAGATTTTTGGTCTGATTTCCAGCCACTGCCATGGCTGGAAATTTGTGTGAATTTCCAGCCATGTGAGGAATTTATTTTTCCAGACCTGGGAGGAATTTATTTCTAGTGTGGAATAATTTTCCTTTAGGAAAAGGGACATTGTGTCCCTAAAGTTTCTACTCACCCCAAACCAATAAATTAACCCTAAATCTGACCCCCCTTAGTCCAACCTGCCTTGGACTTGTCCTTTTATTTTTTTTTTTTTTTTTTTTTTTTTTTTTTTTTTTTTTTTTTTTTTTTTTTTCTGTGCTGATGTTGGTGGGGAGGATTTTTGTGGAATCGCTTATTTCGGAGCAAAAGAGGCTCCTGGAATTCCCTTCCTGCCAAGAATTGCCATGAAAAACCAATTTATTTCTATTCTGATGGCAGGGCTGACACCTCCTGCCTAAAAAAATTATCTGAAATTAGGTGTTTCCCTAATTCCTGATTGTGTTTTTTTCCTGTATGAGAAAAAGTGACTGCAGCTCCAAAAAAATATCAGTATTTTGGATTTAGGGACTCAAATGATCCATTGTAAAGTGTCAAGGGAAAATGTGACATTTCCAGGCTACACTTAGAATTTCAGAAAGAGTTTTAAAAGCTGAAATAAATCTTCCCTTCCACATCAAAACCATTTTTGTCCACCTGGTAGATTTTTTTTGGAGTTGTTAAACCCATAGAAATACCTTAATTTATACATTAAAGCAACTTTTCTGATTTTTTTTTCCAGCCTTCTCCCAGGGCAGGTTTTAAATTTAATCGAATTAAGACAATGAGGGAAACTTTATTTCATGCAGCAGGAAAAACCAAATGGCCCCATTCAAAAAAAAAAAAAAAAAAAAAAAAATCCACTTTTTCCTTTTTGAAATTTGCTCCTCAATTTCCATCAAGATTAAAAATTTCTGGTCGGGGAATTGGTTTAATCGTTAAATCCAATGTGTTGCCAGAATTAAATATCTGCAGTGATTTAGGGAAGTATCAGTGGCTCTTTGAGGTCTCTTTTCTCAATTAAATCTCTTTAAAAACCCCGAATGCTGTTTTGTTTCATCACCAGTTGAGTGTTTTGGCAAAGATTTCAGGGAAATTTTGCAGCCTTTCCACCTTTTCCCTCAAATTCTTGCAGCCAGGCTGTTTTAAACGCTATTAATTGATTGTTTCTCTTTTAATTTTGCCCAGAATTTCTTCTCAGGAGCAAAAAGTGATTAAAACCACACCCAGCACAATCACCTTTAAAAACTCCTGTTCAGAAAATGAGGCAGAAATCCAAAATTGGATGAAGATTTCAATTATGAGGGGGAAAAAAAGGACATAATAAAAATACATCGAATATTTTTCTCTTCTTCCTATTTGTTTCAAACAGATATTTTTAGGCATGGAATTGTGTGGGACAGATATTTCCCCACCACCAATAAATGGGATGAAGCTTAAGGGGAGTCAGAGCAGGATTTTAAATAATTCTCCAGTTCTTCATCTAATGACCAGTGTGGATTTGCAGAGAAAAAAAAAAAAAAAAAAAAAAAAAAAAAAAGAGAGAAAAAGGGAATAGAAAGAGGAAAAATATAGAAAATTTCCTGGATTTGTGGATCCCACTACTATAAATAAGATTTTCCTGTGCAGCACAAGCAAAGGATGAGGGTGGCAGTTTGGGGTGATATTTTAGAATTAATTTTTATCATCATCAGGCTGCTGGGCTTTGATTCTCTTTCCCCTCCTCATCAGGCACTTTTTTGGCAGAAATGGAATTAAATATATTGGTCTAGGATTGTGACCTGAAGCAATTCCAGACCCGAGTGTCAGGTCCCATCCTGACTCTGAAAAGGAGGAAATTTATGAAAGTAACACCCAAAACTTCTCATTGCCTTCCACCTTTTGACATTCTTGGTTCTTTGGGGCTTTTTTAACCTGATTTTCCTCCTCAACCACGAGCATTAAAATCATCTTCCCGTGCCCACCCCTCTTTTTGATGCTGTCACAGCTTCCCACGATTCCAGGAGCTGTTTCGTGGATAAACATTGCAAAAATTGGTGGTCAGGACCAATTTATTGGTCAGAACCAATATATTTAACTCTGTTACCAAAGAGCTGGAGATCTCTGAGACATAAAATTGGAGGTCAGGACTCTATTACCAGAGAATTGGAGGTCTCTGAGATTTAAAGTTGGTGGTGAGGACTTTGTTACCAGAGAGTTGGAGATCTGAGATATAAAATTGGTCAGGACTTTGTTACCAAAGAGTTGGAGGTGTCTGAAATATAAAATTGGTGGTCAGGGCTCTATTACCAAAGAGCTGGAAGTCTCTGAGATATAAATTTGGTGATCAGGACTCTTACCAAAGAGTTGGAGTCTCTGGGATATAAAATTGGTGGTCAGGACTCTATTACCAAAGAGATGGAAGTCTCTGAGATAAAAAATTGGTGGTGAGGACTTTATTACCAAAGAGTTGGAGGTCTCTGAGATATAAAATTGGTGGTGAAGACTCTATTACTAAAGACTTGGAGGTCTCAGATATAAAATTGGCAGTCAGGACTCCGTTATCAAAGAGTTGGGGGTCTCTGAGATATAAAATTGGTGAACAAGACTCTATTACCAAAGAGTTGGAGATCTGAGATATAAAATTGGTGGTGAAGACTCTGTTACTAAAGACTTGGAGGTCTCAGATATAAAACTTGTGGTCAGGACTCTCTTATCAAATAGTTGGAGGTCTCTGAGATATAAAATTCATGGTCAGGGCTCTGTTACCATAGAGTTTGAAATCTCTGAGATATAAAATTGGTGGTGAGGACTTTATTACCAAAGAGTTGGAGGTGTCTGAGATCTAAATTGGAGATCAGGACTCTATTACCAGAGAGTTGGAGGTTCTGAGATATAAAATTCATGGTCAGGACTCCGTTATCAAAGAGTTGGAGATCTCTGGGATATAAAATTGGTGAACAAGACTCTATTACCAAAGAGCTGGAGATCTCTGGGATATAAAATTCATGGTCAGGGCTCTGTTACCAAATAGTTTGAAATCTCTGAGATATAAAATTGATGGTGAGGACTTTGTTACCAAAGAGTTTGAAGTCTCTGAGATGTAAAAAGAATTTCCAGCTCATGGTGGAGATCAAATATTGCAATTTTTACCTTGGCTGGGAGCTGTGGCTGGGATGGGCAGAGGGATGTGCCCCACTTAGGAGTGGAGCCCTGTCCCTGCTGGCAGGGGGTGGGTTTGTTTGCTTGTTTTCATTTGGGGGAAACCTCGAAACAAAGGCAGCTCCGAGCAGGCCGTGCTCATCATCACAAAAGGATGTTTGTCAAGATATTTGCTGATAGGAATTAAACAGAGCAGAAAATATATTTTATTAGGGTTTTTTTATTAGTTTTTTTTTTTTTTTTTTTTTGTTGGTTGGTTGGTGTTTTTTTATTTTTATTTTTATTTTTATTTTTATTTTTATTTTTGTTTTGTTTTGTTTTGGGGTTTTTTTTGGGTTTTTTTTAGGTTTTCGTTGGGTTTTTGTTTTGTTTTGTTTTGTTTTTGTTCGTTTGGGGTTTTTGTTGTTTTTTTGGTTTGTTTTCTGGTTTGTTTTGGTTTGTTTTGGTTTTTTAGGGTTTGTTGGGGGTTTTTTTAGGTTTTTTTAAATTTTTATTTTTGGTGGTTCAGGTGCCTTTTTTTCCCCTCACTGCTTTTCCTGCATATGAGAAGCATTTGGATGTGTTCAATCCAATCCATGATTTTTAGGGCAAGGATCATTTTCTTCTTCATTTTTTTTTTTTTTAATAAAAAGGAGCCAATCTGGTGTGTGGCAGCAAACAGGGGCTGATCTCCCCATTTCTGGGGATGTAAAAACTCCTCTCTTGAGCATTTCTGTCAGGACCCCTTGGGGAAATTGGAGGGGAAAGTGGGAAAAACAAAAAGATTCAAAAACAATTATAAAAAAAACATTTTAAAATGCATTTTAACGAGCAGCTCTGCTAAAAGCACCTGTCATTTCCTCCCAAAGAACTTATCCAGGGGGTTTGGTGGATGCTTTTTGCCATGGTTGTGGTAGATTGGATTAAATGCCGTTTTGGGCCTGTAATTTCCAGCAGAAATCCCATTGAAATTCCTTCTGGAAATACAGATTCCTCTTGGGTAAAAAAATCACCTCCCAAAGCTCCAGCTCATTGAGAAAGGTCCAATTTTGGCTCTTTGAGCAGCCACGTCACTGCTGGCTACAAATGATCAGCAATTCCCCAAAAATTCAGACCCTGCAGCTTCTTTGTTGTTTGGAGAAATTGGTCACTTCCATGTGAAACAACAGGAAAAAAATATAAATGGGCAAATAAAAAATAATCTTGATTATTTTTAATAATTTAGCTGAAAGTTCTTAGCCCTGGAAACATCAATGTGCACAAAATCTGTGTTTTTTCCAAGTGATTCGATCTGTGGTGGAGGGAAAGGGATGAATTTGTGGAGAATTATTGTGAAGAATTTTAGGAATCATTCCTCATGTAAATCTTGTCTCTAATAATTGAGGTTGATGCACTTGTGGCTGTATTCTCACATTAATAAATATATCCAGGGAAAAACTCTGTGTGGACGAATTTTTGGTCTTGTTCGAGCACACCTAGAGAAAAATAAAACAAAACCCAAATTATCTTTTCTCTCTTTTTAGCATCTTCATTTAAAATAAAACCCCCTCGAAACCATGATACTGATTTAAATAAAAAATAAAAATAAATAAATAAAAAAGGAGAAAGAGCAGCTCTTAAAGGAAATGCTCTTAAACATAAGGATATGAGATAATGAAACGGGCCACTGGGATAAGCATATTTATTGGGTTTGTTATGTATCAAATGTAACAAAAGTAAAGTGTCTGAAGAACTCCATGTGTGGTTCCTTCACACTCTTTGATCACACAATTCCCCCTTTAATTCAGATGCAGTAGAGCTTAAGTGGCTTCATTGATGTGTTAAGTGTGGAATGATTTTTTGTATAAAATAAAAAAAAAAAAAAAAAGAAAAAAGAAAGAAAGAAAAAAAGGAAAAAAAAAAAAAAAGAGCCCATTATGTGTCCAGAAAAGCCTTGTGTGCACTTGTTTATTGAGACAGGAAGTCGCTTTCCCACACCGAACAACGGTGCCGAAACACTGAAAAAATTGTGTAGGGGGGAAAGAAAAGTAAAGGAAACTTCATTTTCTACCTGGCAGAAATCGGCCTCCGGAGGAAGAAGTAGACAATGAGATCGGGCCTTGGAGTGAATAATAGAGGCTGATTGATTTTAGGAAAACGCTCCCCACCGTTTATGGAAAGGGGGTTCATGTGCGGCTTTTGTTGGGAAAATGGGAGGTTTTGGTACGAGCGCTTTGTGCTGCTGCTGCTGCTGCTGGAGGAGCAAAGCCCCAGCAGAAGGGGCTGGCAGGTACAAACACAGCGTTTCAATAGATATTTAAAATAAAAAATAAAACAAGAAAAAGAAGCACTTTTAGGTTGTTCCTTGCCCCGTTGGTCACCGGAGGGATCGACGTGGAACAAAGCCTGGGATGCTGCAGTGGTGTAAAATCAGGAGAGTGGCTTTTATCCCAGACAAAGGAGCGTCTCCCTGCTCCCACACCTGAATTTTAATACCTAAACCAACCAAAAAAATTAAAAAAAAAATCAGATGGGCTGGTTTTTTTAGGGTTAATATATATTTACTCCCACCCAGGAATAATATCAGCCTGGAATATTCAGATTATCTCGGTCTCCTGTTTGGTCAGGGAGAATTGTGGGCTGAAGGTGAACTATTGAATGCAGACATTTATTGGTGCTCCAGGAGCAGCTGTGAGTGCCCACAAAGGTCAGGAGTGCCACAAGCCCAGCACTGTGGGCTCAGAGCCCAGAGCTGGAACCAGGGGAAACAAACCCAAGGTCTGAGGAGCAAGAGTGGCACAAAGACATCGAGTGGCTCATCAAAGGTCATCCATCCATCCACCAGGCTAAAAATCAGAATTTGCAGGTTCTGTGTTTTGCTGTATTTTCATATTTCCTGGCTTGGTTGTTGTTTTTTTTTTCTGGATTTACTCAGCAAATAATGCTCTGCCACCGTTGTGTGCTTTTGTGCTCAGCGCCGAGGTCTCCCTTCGCTTTGGAATCTTGTAAAAAATGTGTGGTTTCCTCGGCCCTGCTGCCAAAACCAGGGCTTTTCAAACCAAACAAACACAAAAGCCCTCCAGAAATGCGGAGTGGGCTTTGGAAATGTTACCTCAAGGTGGGTTTGTGCAGGGTGGTCACAGGGAAAAATCCCAAATCTTCTCCTCATCCCAAACCAGGCCTGCAGGACTCAGGGGCAGCCACCCCAAATGTGTCCCTCCGACTGCAGGGCACTTATTCCTTTTACCTGGATGCCAAACCCCATCCCAAAACATCTTGGACTTGAGGATTTTCACCAGCCTCTCTTTAATCCTTGGAAAGCAGGACTGGCAGGGAGGCCAAGCCCATTTCCCTGCCACTCGTCCTCCTTCCCGCTGGCACACTGAGCTCCCCCTTCCACAGCCCCGCTCTGCCCCAGCCTTTTCCAGCCCATATTAAACTCTTCTTGCTTTCAGCACCATCTCCCCACACCCAGCACATTCCTTTCATGTGCTCAGCCCCACGGCCTTATCTCTGCCCGAGCCCCAGTTATGAAATGTGTGGTATGTTGGTGCTCCGTGAGAACGGGGAGAGCTGCCACTGGGCACAAGTTAAAGGACTCCTCTTTTATTTCTCTTCAGGCAAGGCAGGGTCAGGAGGAACTGGCAGTCCTTGGTTGTTTGGGTAAGGTCTTTAATCTCCTTTTTCCTTGAGGATGAAAATGAATTGGAATCACAATTAAATCCATAAGTTAATCTTGATTTTAAGGCTGGTTTAAGGAAGGATGTTTGCACTGAGCACTGATTCTGGGGTCTGAAGTGTGGGACACACCTGAGAGACACTGAGACAGCCCAGAGGATTTGGGTGTTGAGCTCCTGAACTCGACCTGGGGCTGCTCTGGCTCTCTCCATCAGCACGGATTTTCCTCTGCTCCAGGGCCTGGGTGCAGAGCAGAATTCCCATGTCTGCTCCTTAAAACACAACTGTCAGACACTTTGCAGGGGGCTTTTCAAAGGGGATGACTGCTGCCTTCTGTCTGCTTCCACCACAAGTGGCTGGAGCAGCAGGGCAGGGAGATGGGTGTGGAAACAAGACAGTCATTAATGAATAAAAAGTGCAGGGAAAAAACAAGGTCCAGCAAGTTTCTGAACTCCTGAATTTGGGATCTTGGTTCAGTCTGGACCTGAGTTTACTGCTGTGTAAAGGTGTGAGCCTGTTGCAGGAGCAGGATGAGTTCTCAGCTTCTGTTTCACAGACTGAAACCTTCTTTTCCCTTTTCCCTGACCATTCCAGTCCAGGTGAGGGGCCTGGAATTGGGAAAACCAGATGAGTTTGGGGACTCCTTGTGACTTTGGCCAAATTCCCCTGTGTCTCACTGATTCTCATTATTGCCCATCTTTCTGTGCAGAAACCTGCACGCCTTTGGAAACGCTGCCATGGCTCAGAGAGCTCCTCAGAGCTGGGCACAACCCTCCTCTCCCCCAATTATTTGAAAACCCATTCTGCATTAGCCTGGTCATCCGTTGAGAGAGAAGAACATATTCGTGACCTGCCATCCATTCCATGCCCTCCCCCTCCCTCAGAGCCCCACTTTGTCAGCCCTTAGTGAACCAAAAACTGGCTTTTCTGATTTGAATCATGATTCAGGCTGATGCGATTTGAAATGCCTGAATTCTTAACCCCCCTGCATGATGGGGTTTTATCTAATGGAAATGCCAGCAGCCTTTAAGTCAGGCATGGCAGAGCCTTGCCAGCCGCTCTGCCCGGCATGTTAAATAAATGATAAATATTGTTGCACATATGTTACATCTGTCAAAAGTCTCAGCATCACGCAATCATTGGGTGGCCCTTTATAAGGTGATGAAAGGAGCAAGAAAAAACACAACAACAAACCCTAATGCAAACATCAGATAGGCAGCAGAGATTCCCTGACCGTGCAAATAAAATCCCCACTTGGGGAAATAGGCTTTGAGGAACGGGGATATCTTTGTTGGGTGGATGTGCTGTGGATTTAGAGACTTTCCATCAGGTCAAGTAGCCCCCCAGCTCCTTTCACTGCAGTGAGGATGGTGCTTTTATTATTTTCATTTAAGACATCCCAAGTTCTGCTTTTAAACAGCAGCTTCAGGTGTGACAGCAGACGAGAAGTAAATAAAAAAACCTCTCACTGATTTTACTCCTAAATGTAGCATCAGTAAGATGTTGATGCACTCTCACATCACACTGAGATATTCCAGCCTGCTGAATAAAGGTGGCAAATGCAGTTTTCCTCTTCCCCAAGGCAGGAATTTCAGTGTTCCTGGCTCCAGACGGGGCATTTGGCCAAGGCACCCGCAGCTCCCTTGTCTGCCCCAGCTCCACCAGGGTCACCTTGAAGGGCAGCCCAGCCCTGCAAAGGTCCCGCTGAGCCTGGGGGAAGGAGGAGGAGGAGGAGGAGAAGGCTGTCAGTCTGCTGAGCCAGGCCTCTGCTGCTCTGCACCCAGCTGGGCAGGGATGCCGGAGCCATAAATGCATCCTCCTCCTGCAGCAGCAGCAGAGCTGCATCCCCGCAGGAGCATCTCAGAGCCTCCTCTCCCTCCCCGGGACCTGCTCCACCTCCCGCCCAAGGCTCTGCCTAAGGGCAAAATCTCAGCCTGAGAATGTTCCTCTCTCTTTTCTCTCCCTCCTTGCTGGAAAAAGAAAAAAAAAAAAAAAAAAAAAAAAAAAAAAGAAAAAAAAAAAAAAAAAAAAAAGAGAGAAGGGTCACAGTGGCATTTACCTTGAAGTCTATTAAAAAACATTGAGCTCCCAGAGTGTGGCATGTGTGTTTCCTATTAAGGAGGCAGTTCCAGACTAATAACCATTTTTAATGGCTGTCGTTGTGCTTTGCACTAAATGATATCAGCCGTTATTGCAGGAGAAAGGCAAAAGGAGACTGGAAAATTAAATGAAATCCTTCTGTGGAAATTTCAAAGGGGAGCAGAGATGCTCCCCAGCTTTTTTTTTTTTCCTTGAGCCCAGGTGGGGTTTTCCTTGTTCCTGGAAAAGCAGAATGCAGGGATGGTTTTCCCTTTCCTCTTTTAAATGAAGGAACTGTTGGAAGTAAGATAATTTTCTTAGAATTGAAGGTCAGTGGATGGTGGCAGAGAGCAGAATGGAGTTTGGTCAACCCTTTGTCTCCTCCTCCCATCTGGTTGTGCAGAAATAAATTCTCCTTGCAGGATGTGACTCACTTTACCCCAAAATGCAGGTGAAAACAACTCAGTACCCCAAAAATGTCTGTTCCTCTCCTTTATCTGCAGAAGGACCCAAAGATGATTAGGTCTGAGAACTTACCTTGAGGAAGAGGACAAGAGGGAGAGGTTCCTTGACCTCCACAATGTGTTTTGAATTAGTTGTAGACTACGACCTCGAGTTGAGCAAAAATTCAAACCAGCCTGGTGGTGTTGAAGCAAGTCAGATTTGGCTGAGGCCTAATGGTTTGTAATTTAGTTTAAGACCATGACTGTGAGGCTTAAAAATCCCAAACAGTGGGGCTTGCTGGCACGCCAAGCATCTATTAATGACATGGCAGTGAAAGCAGAGGTTTTTGTTTTGTTTTTTTTTTTTTTTCTCTCAAGGTTCAGTCCTGCCAGGTTTTGAGCTGCCCAGACCTCCCACTATTTCTGTAGGAAGGGGAGGTGCCCACAAATTTGTAGGATCTGGCCCTCGGAGGGATAAATTATCTTTGTCCCCTGATTCCAATGGAGTTACCTCACTCAGAGAAGTGCAGAAGTGTCCTGGTACCTGCAGGGAGACTCTGCAGGTCAGGGTGATCCATTTAGATTATCCCATTAAAAAAAAAAGCTGCAGCCTCTTTTCCAAATGCACACAAATCTAACTAACTTAGTTGCTCTAATTAGCCCCCGCTGCAATTTCCACCATGCCATTAAAATAAGTTATACTCAAATGCAATGAAATGCCTGTAAATCAAGGGAGATTAAAAATCCCCCTGGCTGCAGGGATGTGTTTATCATAAGGGCTTTAACATCCTGAATTTTAAGAGATGCTGCACACTGAGGCAGCCCGGGTTCACAGGGAGGAGCAATCTGTCTTCTTGCATCCTCTCATGGAGCTGAGAGACCAAGACAGGCCCTGCCATTGTGTTTTCCTTTGCTTTTTAGCACAAAATATGTGCAAATTCAGTTTGTTTAGGCTGGAGGTGGGTGTTGTTCTCTGTGTCTGCTCAGAGCCTCCTCTCTGGGTTTTATTTCCCAGTTGATGGTTGGGTTGGAATGAACCGAAATCTGAAAAGGAAGACTTGTAATGAATTTGGTGTAAAATCTTATTATTTTTTTTTTTTAACCCATTTTGTTAAAAAGGAAATCGGTGTTTTTAAGTTTTAAACTTAACTTTGAAATTAAGTTTACATTTGACTAAGGAAGTGACATAGAATAACTTTAGGATCTTTTATGGAATAAAAATGACTTTAGGTGCTTTAAGGCTCTTTCAGCAAACCTGGGGTGCGTCAGGTGAGAACCAAACCCTTCCATTTGTGCCAGTCTTCACCCACCGCTTATTAAACTTAGGTTTGATTACTGAATTCCCTATTTTCCTCCTCTTTTGGATTGGATTTCCAAAGGCGTGCAGTGCTAGGACAACAAGGGATGGGTTTGAGCTGCAGGACAGTGGATTTGGATGGGATATTGGGAATAAATTCCTCCCTGTGAGGGCGGGCAGGCCCTGGCCCAGGGTGCCCAGAGATGCTGGGGCTGCTCCATCCCTGGAAGTGCCCAAGGCCAGCTTGGACAGAGCTTGGAGCACCCTGGGATGGTGGAAGGTGTCAGGGTGGACCTGGATGAGCATTAAGGTCACTGCTGACCCAAACCACGCTGGGATTCTGTGATTGTTTGGTTCACACTCTGCTCTTTTCCCCTCCCGTGCACAAGCCATGGAGAAAACGGGCCCAATCTATTTGAAACACACCAGCAGCCGATAAGATTCATCCTCGGTCCAGTTCCAGAGAGATTAATTGCGTGGCTGAGAATCACTGGTGGCTAATCTTCAACCCCAGCTCCCTTCCCCAGCTCACAGGAGGGCCCAGCAGTTTCTCCTCTGCCCTTGCTGCTGGTGTTTGTTCTGGCTGGATCCTCTCCTCCCTCCCCTCCAGCCCTGCCGGCAGCGTTGCCATGTCGCTGCAGAGCCTTCCTCTTCCCCACAGCCGTGCAGAAATCACTTCTCCTCTGTCTCAGCAGTTTGTTCTTCCCCAGGAAAGAGCTGCAGCAGCTCAGCACCTGCCCTGCAGCCCGGGAGGAGCTGCACAAACACAATTTCTGTTCATGGCACCGGACCGGGACCCGCTCGCGGATTTTTCATCCCCCGGTAGAATTCTCCTTCTGTTTCACCAGACAAATAATCTGTTGCGACTCTTATTGCTTCTTATCTTTTGCAGCTTGGCCCGGTTCCACGCACCATTTTGTTCTCAGAGATGCCTAAGCTGATTCCTCAGCGCCAGCCAAAACAAATGAGAGTCTTGGCTGGCGGCGTGGCGGCAGCAGCTGGTTCCACTGTGGCTCTGCACCCAACTCTGGGGCAGCTCAGGCTTGGATGGGGATCCTCATCCCTCCTGAGGGATCTGGGGAGGAGGCAGGAGGGAAGGGAAGCCTTGTAGAGTGGGTTGGGTGATCTGGATTTGAGTGGAACTGTGGGTTGTTATTAGAGGGTTTATTAATCTTTATTTTTTGTGTGTTGTCCCAAAGCCTTGGCCACGAGGGCCTTGTAGGGACAGAGCACAGAATTGGGTTATCCAGGACCTCTCCCTGTCACTCCCCAGTGACTCTGAGGTTTCCCTGCCACCTCCATCCAGGCTGGCAGGGCACACAGCTGGAGCTGGAGTGGCTGCCACAGGAACTCCCGACTGACCCTACAGGCACTGCTGATGCAAACATTCCTTTACTGCCCAGTTCACCAGCCCTGTGCAGACAGGAGATCCTGCAGCATCCCCAGGAGAGCTCTAAAGCCCACAATGAGCAAAATTTGAATTAGAGAAACAAAGAGAAGATGTGGAAACAAGACAGTGGTTAATGAATAAAAAGTGCAGGGAAAAAACAAGGTCCAGCAAGTTTCTGAATTTCTGAAATTTGGGATCTTGCTTCAGTCTGGACCTGAGTTTACTGCTGTGTAAAGGTGTGAGGGTGTTGCAGGAGCAGGATGAGTTCTCAGCTTCTGTTTCACAAACTGAAACCTTCTTTTCCCTGACCCTTTTCCAGTCCAGGTGAGGTGTTGGAATTGGGAAAACCAGATGGATTTGGGGACTCCTTGTGACTTTGGGCAAATTCCCCTGTGTCTCACTGACTCTCCCTAATGCCCATCTTTAATAACATTTCCCTACAGCTTCTTGTGGGGCTTTTGGTGGGATAAAGATAAAACTATCAAAGTGTGTGGCTGTGTAGAGACTGGGAAATTTGGATGGATGGATGGATTGATGGATTTATAGATTTATAGATTTATAGATTGGAAGGCCAAAGGTGGTCAAACAACCTGCAGCCGCGCTGTCTCTGCCGAGCCCAAGGAACATCATGTCACCGTGAAAATGCCACGCGTTTTATTTCAAAAGGACATCATGGCAAGGCAATAATCAGATCCCTCAGTGCCTGGGACAGCTTCAGAACCTGATTCAATAAAAACATGGCTGGGCTCCAGCAGGATGAGGAGAAGCAGGCTCACTGTGGGGACTTATCTCTGCCTGCAAATCCTCTGTTCCGGAGCACTTTGGAGCACTTGAGCTCCTCTGGGTTCTTTGCTCCTGAGCAGGGGAGTTTTTGAAGGGGGACCTCAAAAAATATGATGTTTGGGTGGGGAGAGCTAATTGATTTGACAGTTAATCAAAAAAGTACTAAGGGAAAATCAATACAGAGTAAAACAATCTAGTCTTCAGTTCTATATCCTATTCCCAGTGGCATTGTTGATTGTATAGCATCAATGTCATCTATTTTAGATGGAAATGTTACCAACTATAATGCCACTGTTGATGTTTCAAAAACGCTTCTAATCTCATTTCAATAATAGCTTCTGTCTCTCTCAGTGACACACGTGCCATAACATCCCTGGCTAAATTGACAGCACTAATAACACGCCGGGAGTTTTTTATTATTCGGACCCCTGGCTGTATTTTTTTTTGATCATTCAGGGGGTTTGTGCAGCAGGAAGGGTGAGAATCACCCTGAAATCCTCAGGTGAAAGGGGTGCTTGGACAATCTCAGGGATGTGCTGAGGGTCAGTCCCTCAGCTAAAGGGATGTGGGGGTTCAGGGGTGACCCAAGGAATGGGGAAAACTCAGAGAAATTAATTTTAGGGCTGATCTGGTGGCCAGGACTGTGGTTTAACTGCTGCTTTAACTGTGCTGCCTCCTGAGGTCTTGGCTCTCTTCAAGTGGACTGACAAAAAAAAACCCACAGGGAAATTCCTTGCTGGTTTTCTGGAAACTCTTCCTTTGCATCAAAGGCTGACATACTGAACTGGGAGCCTTTGGTGTGGTTTTAGGGCTGGTTTTGTTTTCATCCCTCTCGCAACCCAAGAGTGAAAAGTGGATGTGGCAGCAGCCCTGGTGCTGCAGTGCTGGCCCAGGGTGAGAGGGACAGCTCAGGATGAATCAGGCTCTCCAGACAAAGCAGCAGCTCTCAGTTCCTGGATGTCTCATCCCAGGGAAATTCAGAGCACAGCTCATAATCCTTTTAGCCCTAATTTGACTTGAAAACTTTAAGGAGGTCTCTGGAACTTTTTTTTTTTTTTTTTTTTTTTTTTTTTTTTTATGGGGGAAACTGCAGCACGTTTTGTGTCTTCCCAGCCTCCTCCCGGACCAGGCTGAGCAATAAAAGCAGTGACCAGGCAAAACACTTCAGCGAATTCTCTGCTCCTGACTTAATTTCAACTCCACTGACCTTGACTCAGGCTTAAGTTTTAACAAATAAAAAAAAAAGTCACATCAGAGTGAATGGACTTGAAGCCTGTGCTGAATTTTAAACTTGGACTTTGCCAGAGCCCTGCACTTGAACCTGTTCCTGGAATATACAGGATGTAAGTGGGGACACAGAAACAGAATCTTTCCAATAGATCCTTCATTTAAAACAGCTTTCCTCTTCAATTATCAGCAGTGGTTTTAAATAGGATGAAAATTCAGCCCTTTATTTCTGATTTTTATCTTTGCTTTCCTCCCTTCTTTCACAGAGGAATTTTCCCTTTATTAACTTTTTGAGCATAAAACACAGAAAATAAATGAACAAACAAAACCTGGAGCAATATGTCAGATCTTTAAACTAATTCAGGAGCCGTTATTACTGACATCAGGAGAAAGAAATGCAAGAACACAGATCTATTCCTCTAAGCTGGGATTTTCAGAAGAGCCTGTTGGAGTTTGGCACTCAAATCCCACAAAATCCCCTTTATACTTTTCACTTCTCTTTCTTTTCTTTTAATTTACTTTTCCTCGACATGGGAAAGGGCCTGGTGCATTTTTATTATTTTTTTTTTTTTTAGGGAGGGTTTATTACATCATGTTTGGGATCAGCATCCAGGATTGGAGCTGGGGCAGGGCTCTTGTGGAGCAGAGAGGAGCAGGGAATTTCTGCTCTGAGGAGGGATGGAGCCAGATTTATCATTTAAAACATCACCTGTTGAGTGCCCAGAGGAGCTGTGGATCCCTGGAAGTGTCCAAGGGAAGCTCAGATGGGGTTTGGAACAGCCTGGGATGGTGGAAGTTGCCCTTCCCTATGGCAGGAAAAAAAAAAAAAAAAAAAAGATCATCTTAATTTATAAGGAATTTTAAAGGAATTATTTTAAAGGAATTATTTTAAAGAAATCCTTTTATAAGGGTTCCTCATTTTATTCCTGGGGAGCCCAAACCATCCTGGGATTCTGTGCTAAGGGGAAGAGAATCAGGACACAGCAGGGGAAGGGTGGGAGGATGAAGAGGGAGCTGAAATAAGGCCCAGAGGATGAGCAAGGAAGGGCTGAAATGTGGAATATGGACAAATTATAGACGTGGTCAAGGGATTCTGGGGTTTTTCAGCCCAAGGGGTTGTTGCTGTTGTCAGGTTATAAAAAAATAAATACATTAAAAAATGAGTATTTTGTTCTGTTCTCTCAGCTGTAGGATGGAAGATTCAAAACAATGACCAAATACTGGGGTGATTTTTCCTGAAAATTTCCATGAATTCCTCCAGCCAGGAGATTCACCTGGTTACCACCAGCCACCTTAGCACATAATCACTGATATTCCTGGGCAGATGGACATGAACTGTTTGTGACCCTGTTCTTGGTGTAGGGCCCTGCTCATTCCATATCACAATTCCTAATTAAAGGAATTCCTAATTAAAGGAATCCCACCATCCTGACCTCACCTTCCACAGGAGCACGGGGGAGCTGCTTTCTTATCTCCCCACCACCTGTGCCTCCACCCCAGGAATATTTCAGTAATTTGTGGCCAGACAAGGCAGCCTGAAGGTTCTGCAGCTAATCCAGCCCTGAGCTCTGCTTCCCTTCCTCCTCCTGACAGAGGAAAATTGATATTTTTGAACACACCCGGCAGAACTCGCTCAGTTTCTCAGCACAAACCAGGGCTGTGAACCAGATTCTCTGCCCTTCAGATTCTCTGCCCTGGCCATCAAAGCCCTGAAAGGTTTTTCAGGACTGCAGCACATTTTGGAGATTTGGTTTCCTATTCCAGCCCTTCCTTCAGTGCTGATTCCTGACCTCATTAAGGTCTCTCTCACCAAGATGAGGCACCAAAAAGGTGCTGCCTGTGCAGCCCCTGAAGTGAGGCTGCTGCTGGGGTGACCTTTTCATTATTGTGCAGTTTGAGTGACTGCCTGTCCCAGCCCTTCCCGACAGGTACAGGCGGCAGAGGACGGGAAATGTGGGATAATCAGCGTGCAGGATGCAGAAAAGGTCAGGATAATCCACTGCATGTGCAGGGAGCTCTCACACAGGCACAACTTGAGTTTTCTACCTTCAAAGGAAGTTGTTCTCTTTCCTCCATCCCCTCTCTGCCCAGAGCAACCCATGGTGTTGTTATTTTTAAAAATGCTCAAAGCCTTTACAGGTTTTCATAGACCTGCAGGACAGGAGCAACAAGATTCAGGGAGAAATATTAGAAACCTTCCAGCTTTCTCTTCTTTCAAAAAAATCATTTCAAATGTCTCTACCCCGGCTCGGTTTTTTCACTCCTTTCCCTTAAAAAATATGAAAAGAGGTATTACATGAATATTGCAAGAGGCAGCCTGTTAAAGGCTGCAAATAGAGTGAGCTGTGCTCCTTTTTCCCCCTGGTGAAACAGAACCAGCAAGAGAGAAAAAGGGAAGATTGCAGAGATTTTTTAAAAAATTAGTGTTTTGTTCTGTTCTCTCAGGATGGAACATGCTGCAGGATGGAAGATTCAAACAATGACCAAATGCTGGGGTGTTTTTTCCTGAAAATTTCTTGGCCAGCTAATTAATATTTCTGATTTTTAACCCTCCTGCAGAGCAGCACAAACTCCTCAGCTGCAAGGAGATGCTCAGGGACAGCAGCACTGTGTTGAAGTCGAGAAAGCTGAATTTATCACAGGAATTAGATGGATCTTGCAGCTCACATTTACATGCCCAACAGCAGCAGAGGGACACGACTGAAGAATGAAATGGAAATAATCTGTGGGAGGAAGCTCCGTGTTGTTACAAATCAGGTTGGTTATCTTCATTAATCAAGCTAAAATCAGCCTTTTCTCCTTTCTTGGAGGTTCCCTTCATGAGGATCAACATAATAATAATAATAATTACCCACAGTTGAGGAATGTGCAGGAGAATCCAAGGTCAAGGTGAAGCTCGAGGGAACTTTCATCAGGCACTTGAAGGCAGGTGGGCAGAAGGCTCATAAAAACCCCTCACCTCCATCATTTTGTGGTCCAAGAGAAAGCCAGAGTTGCTCAGCGAGGAGGAGGGATGGATTCCTGGTGCCATTGCTCATCTGGGATGAGCTTTAGTCACAGCAAAGTTTATTGGATTCAAACCCCTGCAGACTGCTTCCAAAACCTGGGAATGAGGGTTTGGAGCAGCTGCTGACTCATCCATGACTCGGTTTTGCTGTGATTTTGGTTGTCCATCTCTGCTGAGAATGAGCATTTCCTTTCATCACCCCAGGGATAATCCCTTCCCTCCTTCACCTGGCTCAGGTCTCCTGCATTTCCTCAGATCCATCACTCCCTGGACAGGTCCCAGGCTCTAAACTGGAGTGATGGAGTCATGGCCTGTCGTGATTTGAAAGCAAAACGAGTGAGAGGCTCCAAGTCAGAAATACAATTTAATAAGAGGAAAGGGAAAAGGGTAAAAATAAAATAAAATAAATGCAATAACACAAAGGAGCACTGACAGAGTCAGAACACACCCTGAGCAGGGTGGGGGGAGCAGTCCAGGTGAGGGGCTCTTCCTGAAGCAGTGATCCCACAGAAAGGTCTGGGAGCTCTGCTCCTCTGGGAATCCAGTGGCTCAGGGCTGCCTGTCCTGTCCCAAATCCCAGATTCTCTCCAGGTGGGAATGCTTGGCTCCTCCCCCTGGGCATTGGGAGCATCTCCCAATGGGATGAGGAGTCGTGCAGTGGCTCCTTGATGGCCCATTAAACAGAGAGAGCTCCTGGAGGGAGTTCCCTGTGAGTCCTGGGCAAGGCATTGATGGGCCATGAGCAGAAGAGCCCAAAGGAGGGGCCTGGGAAAACACTGCCCCACCTGGTTCCAGCAGCTCATGGGGATGGGGATGGGATAAATACTGTGTGCACATCCTGCACTGCAACCCAGGACATGTCCCTTAATACATTTTTAAAGCAAGGCTCTCAACAATGGTAGTTATGAAAATCCTTAAGCAGATAGAAAATACAAGGAAGGATCTTAAAATGACACGTGTCTTTTGGACAATTAGAAAAAGATGTTAAAGCATCTAAGAAGTCAACCATAAATACAGAAAATGAACAAATTCACATCATGTAATCAATATATCAGCACTGATCATCTTAGGAAGTTGAGGTAACACTTATTTAAACTATCATGTACTTATAATACATGTTATACACGTTATACACTTATAGTACATGATATAAACTATCAGGTACTTATAATACATTCTTGAAATAGAACACAAAAAGGGTGTATCAGCTCACAACCAATAACAGCACGATGCAGAATTGTTACTTCTTGACTAATTGACTAATTGACTCTTCTGTATTACCTATGGAGGATAAAACAGTAGAGATTGTAATAAAGAATAAAATCTTTCAGGAAATCAAAAGAAATCAAAAAGCTTTCAGGAAATCAAAATCAGGAAATCAAAACAAATCAACAACTTGTGTCTTCTTCCATCCTGTTTTATGACTGAGTTCTTCACAGCTCCTTCCTGACATCCCTGCAAGGTCATGGCCATGCCCAGGCAGGCAGAAATACAAATATCATCTCAATTCCTGCATGAGGGAAGGGGAAAATAGAGCCACGTTCACACCCAGATCCAGCCCTGGCCCTGTGCCCTTGGGTTTGGCCCCAGATCTGAGGGTTCTCTGCACCAGTGCTGTCCTGGAATCAGATTTGGTGTGGGACAGGGCTAAGGGCAGGGTTTAATCTGGCTCTCCTGCTGGCTGGAGGCTGCTCCAGCCTTTGGAATTGGATATTGGAAAGCAGAACCTCTTTACATCCTTTAGTGTGGAATGGCATCTCTGCTTTGAATCCAGACCTTTTTTTTTCACAGTGTCTGGATCTTTTTTTTACGTGGGTTTTGGGTTTGTTTGTGTTTTTTTTTTTTTTTTTTTTGTTTTTTTTTTTTTTTTTTTTTTGTTTTTTTTTCTTTCTTTTTTGTTGTTTTTTTTCTTTTTTCTTTTTCTTTTTTTTTTGAGTTTTTTTTTTTTTGAGTTTTTTTTGTGGGGTTTTGTTTGTTTGTTTTTTGGGGTTTTTGTGGGTTTTTTGTGGGTTTTTTGTTTGTTTGTTTTTTGAGGTGTTTTTGGTTTTGTTTTTGTTTTCGTTTGGGTTTTTTTGGATTCTTTTGGTGGTTTTTTGTTTTTGTTTTGGTTTTGTTTTTTTTTGGTAGGTTTTTTTGGTGTTTCTTGAGGTTTTGTTTGTCTGTTTGTTTGTTTGTTTGTTTTTTGGTTTTGTGGTGGGGGATTTTTTGGGTTTTTTTGGGTTTTTTTCCTTCTAAGCCAGACTACACCTTGTGCTGCTCAGGTCCAGTTTGTTAATTATCCCTGATGGGAGCAGGTGGAAGGGTCAGTGTTAATTGTGCCCCCAGGGCTGTGATGGCCTCCCCTCCTCAGCCCTGTTGGTTCCAGGCACTCACTGCCCACCTGAGCACTAAAAACCATCTCTCCTTTGGCACCTGGAGGTGTTTGTGACCAAACAACCCAACCCTGTTATTATTTCCATGGTCACTGTGCAGTGCCTGTGCCCAGCCCTGAGCCCTCCCTGCTCCCTGGGACTGCTGTGAGCTCAGGGATTTGGGGCCACAGGATGGCCCAGGCCAGTCCCAAGTGAATTGTGCAGCTGAAATGTGATTTCTTGTGAAATCAGATTGGATTTGTTGGGGAATTCACTCTCCAGACACAGATTGGATCCCTGTAACTCCATGGATGGCTTTCCATGCTGAATTCCCATCTGAGTGCAACTTAATCTTCCTTTCCCTGTGACTGTCCCATGAGAGCTGAAATATCCACATTTTCCCCTTTTTCCTCCCCAGCCCCTGCAGCAGAGGGGGGCAGATGTCACCTCCTGGCACCTTTTTTCATGAAGATTGATGCCTGCTCACCTCTCTCCTCCTGTGTAACCAAATACCCGCTAAACCTTTAGCAGATGGGAGCTGCAGAGTCTACCTGGAGAGCCTCAGGACAACCTGACAGTGTCAGGAAAAAGGGATAAATTTCCTTTCCTGAGAGGTCTGGGCCTTGCCTCTTGATAAAAAGAGATGAGCAGACTGTAGATCTATAAATATATATATTTTACATCTATATTTTACCGACTCATCTGGCTGAGGTGTGAGGAAAGGGAAGCTGCTCCTGCTTTGTTTCATTTTTATGCTGCAACAATTTTTTTTTCCCCTCCTGTTTTCCCCTGTCTTCAGGAAACAATATAAGAGAGATTTATTGCTAAGACAAGATGTCAGATTGCTGCCATTAGATCCAGGTTAAAGCTCCAGTTTCTTTCTTTTTTTCCAGTTTTCTTTTTTCTTGCTCTTCCTCCCCACATTCCAAACACCAAGGGAGAGCAGCTTATGAGCTGAACACTCTGAGGAAAATAAAAATTTATGGAGGGACAACTTGGTGAGATGGGACCTGAATAAATCCATTAACAGGTTGGGCTGGGAGCAGTGCAGGTGATGGGAGGGAGGCAGAGATTTGGGACAGGATGACTTATTTCTCTTTTTTCCTTCTATTTTACTCCTTGTTGGAGTCCCTGCATTTAATAACGTGGGGATGGATAACAGGGAACTTTTTGCTTCTTCCTCTTCAAGGGATTCCTTAAATTTTGGGGCACTGTCCTTTCCAAGGGCTCAGCTCAGGTTGCAAAGAAAATTTCCCAGTGATTCCCAGCATGTGCCATGGCTGCAGTGATCCTGCAGCAGTGATCCCCTGGATGTTGGGGAGCAGCAGGAATATTCCAGGGGTGAGGGGGAAGTTAAAGGTCACAGTTTGGGACACAGGGAATGTCCCCTGCTCATCCTCGCCCCGTTCCAGAGACAGGAAAAGTGAAAATCAGGGATGTGATGCTGATGTGGGGCAGGGAATCTGCAGCCACACAGGTCCAGAGTGCTCCCAAGGGGGATTTATTTACCTGTGGGGCTCCACCTCAGCAGGGAAAGAACGGCCACAAAATTTGGCTCCCCATCACTGGGAGTGCCCCAAACCCTGGGGTGTAAATTTATAATATCTGTAATTTTTTAGAGCTCCTGTCCAAGGAACAGCCTGGCAGCCTGGAGCAGAGAATTTGCCTTTATTCCTTCTCTCAAACCCTCCCCATTATTATTTTCCCCCTCTTCCAGAGCAATAATCTGAATTTCAGCAGGACAGGGATGCTAATTATTAATTTGATATATATGGCAGCTAATTAAATAAACAATTTGACTTCAGACTCTGCTGCCATTTAACTATAACTGAAGTCAAAATATATTCCCTAAAGCCTCCAGAATGAATCTGCAATGTTCTTTCTGTGAGTGTTTTCATTGTTTGGAAACAATTAAATCTCAGGAAGCAATTACAGTGAACTGAGCTGCTGCTGTAACAGCCAGGTATGGGAATGTTCAGGTGCTGATGAGCTCCTTTCACAAAAAAAATAATGAGTTTAGGAGTTTTTAATCTCAGCTGGGCAAAGACTTGCTTAATCTATGTCATTGTCCAGGGTTAAAGAATTCTAAATGCCTGGACAGCTGAAATAAAAATTCAATATCAATTCCTGGATGGTTTGACACCAAAGGCTTGGTGTTGATCCAGAAAAGGGTAATAGAAATTATTTAGAAGAAGTGAAAAGTCCCAGGTAGAAGAGATCCTCATCTTTTCTGGTTGGGGTTTAGGGTACAGCCAGGTCAGATCCAGCACACACCAGGCCTTGCTCCACATTTTCTTTCCAAGGATCTGATCCATCCTAAAAAAAACATTCCAGCAGCTCCAGAGCCACCAGAGAATGTGAGATCCCAGCCTGGCCTGTTTTCCCCTCAGTAAATATTAACTGTGGTTCCTGTGCCAGCCCTGCCAGCTCTCCTGGCTCTTCCTCATCCTCCTCTGGAGGAATGAGGAACACATTCCCTGTGGGAATCAGCCCCTCACTTCCCTTTTTCCACTTTTCCTTTAGGGAAAATCCCTCCTGCTTGTGCTGAGCATCCTTCCTGTGGGCTGTTGTCCTCCTCAGTTTACCTGCAGCACCGTTAAATAGAAAATTAACATTTCTCTCACAGGGAGATGAATTCATCCTGGCTGTAAATTACTTTTTTTTTTTTGGGGGGGAGGTTATTTATTCCCTTTGCCCTCCCTGCATGAGCTGATTTTGTGTTCCCCCATTCCCACACTGAAGCTGATCATTCCCAGCGTGGCAAATCTGTCACTGGATCCAGGGCAGCTCCAGGGGGGGACCAGGAATTGCTGCCCTGCCAGGCCATGAGCCATCCCAGCTGCTGGAGCAGCTCTGCCTGCAGAATCCCCTCTGGGACAGGGCTGTGGACACTGTTCCTGCTGGAGCAGCTCTGCCTGCAGAATCCCCTGTGGAACAGGGCTGTGGACACTGTTCCTGCTGGAGCAGCTCTGCCTGCAGAATCCCCTGTGGAACAGGGCTGTGGACACTGTTCCTGCTGGAGCAGCTCTGCCTGCAGAATCCCCTCTGGGACAGGGCTGTGGACACTGTTCCTGCTGGAGCAGCTCTGCCTGCAGAATCCCCTCTGGGACAGGGCTGTGGACACTGCAGGGAAAACATCTCCCCTCAGTTTGTAGACAAGGTTGATTTTTGAGAGATATTTTGGAGGAAAATCCCTGGTGGAGCTGCTCAGGACAGGGACACCCAGGTCAGGGGGAGAAGAGCCACGACTGGTTAGACAGGGACCCAGAAAATTAAAAAAATTTCATAAAAATAGGTTTGCTTGGCTGTTTGCTCACAGGACAGGCCCCTGAGGAGGGGAGAGGTTGAGGACAGGGAGGAAAAATTGTAGGGACATGGAGGGAAAGGTGTAGGGACACAAAGGGAAAGGTGTAGGGACACAAAGGGAAAGGTGTAGGGACAGGGAAGGAAAGGTGTAGGGACACAGAGGTGGAAGATTCACTCTCCCTTGGAGCACGGAATCCCAGCCAGGGTGGGATGGCAGCAGCTGGAGCTGGAGATGAACACTGAGAGCACCATCCCAATGGGGTCAGGGCTGGTTGGAAATAGAAAACGCAGGTGCAGCAGCTCCACTGAGGGCTGCGTGGTGTTTCCTCTCCTGCCAAGACTGAGCACACAAACACAGCCCTTCAGGAACAGGGAGTGATTTAAATCTCACCTAAATCCGTGCAAAATTCCACTTTTTTGGTCTTCCAGCCGAAGATTTTCCAAGTAGTTTTGTTTCCTTAAATTTATTTATTTAGTTGTTTATTTATTTATATTTTATTTATATTTTATTTATATTTTTATTTATTATTTATTATTTTTATTTTTATTTTTATTTTATTTATATTTTTTTATTTATATTTTTATTTCTGTGAGCTTTTCCTTGCCCTGTTAGTGCAGGCTCAGGTTCTGACTCCAAGTGGGGTTTGAACTGGGTCATTCTCCCTTTCCCTTTTCACTCCTGGCACCTGAAAAATCTCACACCTGCAAAATACTCCCTGTCCCACAGATCAAACTTCCTAAAGGCAAGCCCGGCTGGCCTGGTGCTGTCCTTTTAATTCCTTGCTTTCTCTGCTCCAGTGGCTGATCAGCCACTCCTGGCTGTCTAGTCACGTAATCCTTTAATTTTTTAATTTCAAGGAACTGTTTGCAGTTCGCCATGACTCAACGTTTGACTGCAGACTCATCCGAGGCAAGGGGAAAAGTTGAAATTTTTTTTTGCAGTGAAAGGAGTGTGATGACAGTGAAAAAACTCAGCACGGTGCCAATTTTAGCAGATTTTTAAAAAAATTTTGGTGAAAAATTAAACATCTGAAATGGTGATTGGCCTGATGATCTTCATCCTGTGATATTTAGACAATATTGGTGCAATCTCAGTGCTGGTCACTCTGAGAACACGGGGAAGGGATATTTATCTCTGAATGGACACCAGTGATGCTGAGCTCCCCAAAAAAAACAAAGTTGTGGAGGGGATCTGGGAAGTGCAGGAAGTGGAGAATCACAGAACAGTCATTTCAGGGCCAGACAGTGGAAAATTATTGGGAAAAAAGATAATTGAAGCGAGGAGCTGTTCACACCTAGAGGGTAACGAGGAAGGAAAGACAGCAGGGATTTGTTGGGCAAATTGTGCCTGAGCTGGGTGAGAGCCTGTGCTGGGAGACTCAGAATAAATCCAAATAAAATTGGGAGTTACAGACAAATTCGTGGGCAAATTTGGGGATGCTTTATGGCTTTTATGGCATAAAGATGATAGAAATCCCTGCCTTCAATAGGAAACCTGTGCTTGGTTGGGTTTCACTGTCAGGACAGTCCAAGGGCCTGTTCTTCATGGTGAAAATTGGGGTGGTTGTGCCAAAAATCACCTCCTGAGCCCCAAATCCTTGGGACAAACCCAGGAATAAGCACTCGAGAGGCAGAGATTAAAAAAACCCAAAAAACCCAACCAAACCAAGACTGGTTAAACCAGAGAGTTTATCCTGAATTGTTTCCAAACGGCCACACATCTTTGTTTTGGTGCTGAAAAAAAAAAAAAATTAAACAACAAAACAAAAATCCCTCTTTCAAAATTATTTTATTCCATCAATTAAACGCTACCAAATTTCTGGATGCACCAAGCACAAATTTGCTGAATTCCTGAGCTAATGAAAGGCTGGCTGGCTCTGACATGAATGGGAGTTTTGTTTGAGTAACAATCCAATAAGGACTTGGCCCAAAGATAGCAAGGAAAACATTTAGATGTTAAATATGTATTGAGGAGACCTTTCCACAAATCTTTTCTCTGGCGGCAACAGGACAGGAATTGTGTTCTCCCAGAAAGGACAGTCCAGAGGGAAGTCCAGCACCTCTCAGCATTTAGCAGAGGGAGCAAGAAACTATGCAAATATTTTAGTTTAGAAATACTTGTAGCTCCTTTTCAAACAATGAAAGCCTCAATTAAAGCCAGATCTCTGTTATTTAAAAATTCCAGGCAGCAACTCGGAGAGAGAGAGAGAGAGAGAGGGAATGAATTCCATTTTTTTCCCCCCTCCTCACTCTCAAACATAAAGTCCAAGGTATTTGAGAGTCAGGAAAATTGTGTCCAACATTAAAAACTGTGTGAGCTGGGGGAAGGCTGGAGCTGTGATCCTTATCTTCTAAAGAGTTTTGCAGTCATCAATACCTAAAGCAAAGCTGGAGTACAAGAAATAGGTGACCTTAATAGATATAACTCTGTATGGGCTCATTGTAGCATGAAATTAAATTTTTAATCTGAATTGATGAACAAAAAATGCCGGTTTGATCCTCCCCACAAACACACAATAGTTTAAATAGTTTGGTAACTATTTCACTTCCAGAATGGGGCTGCACAAACAGGGTCAGCAGCAGAATAATCCACTCCACGGGCACTGGGGCTGGGCTGAGCCACAAACAAAAAAACCTCCGGGAGATTTTTTTTTTTTTTTTTTTTTGGCTTTGTTAAAAAGCTGCCAGCGAGGTTTGGGATTATTGGGAAGGTAAAAAATGATGGTCTTTTGCCTCTGGTAATTAAAAGCATTGGAGGTTAATCCAAAGTCACTGAAATCTGTGGGCACTGAGCCTTTTGATGGACTCCAGCTCCTGTTTTTATCCTGATTTTGTGTATAAATCACATTCACCTTCTCCTCTGAGCTCATCCCATTTCAGCCAATTTCCCCTAAAAAGTGATGCAATTCCTCCCTGTGCACCTTTAAATGCTGCCAGGCTGAATTCCAGGCAGGTCTCTTGTCCAGGAGGGAATTGCTGATTAATTTTGGGGGTTATGGCCACATAAATGCTGCTTTAAGTTGTAGAAGCTGAAATTTAAGGTATTAATAGAAAATCATTTAATAACCCCCATAATCCATTTAAAAAAAAAAACATTAAAACATAAAAAAACCCAGAAAATCCATTTAAAAAAACCCAACAAACTGATAACTCCCTAAAAAACCACACAAAAAGACTTTATTTTCATTATTTCATTTTTAAAAGCCAGCTCCTTTCCCATTTTAAGTTTTTTATTATTAAGTTTTGATTTAAATTTTAAATTATTATTAAATTTGATTTAAATTTAAGTGTTTTATTATTACTAAACACGACCCTCACCTTATTTACTGCTTCTCCTTCCCCTACAATCACCAACAGAGATTTGACGAACACAAACAAATTAAGGGGAGGTTAAAAAAAAAAATAAACAATAATAAAAAATAAAATTCCTCTTTTCATTGGACCAGAAGCTGAAGTGGGATCTGTTGGTCAGCTGGAGCTGTCAGGAGGGCTGGAGGAATTATCTCTTATTATCTGCAGAGCAAACACCATCCCTGTGTGAAAACTGATGCTGTGGCATTTTTTATTTTATTTTATTTTATTTTAGAATGCACCAGGCCCTCAACTCCTGAGTATTGGAGCCAAATGTTCTGCCCTGGCCCTGCACAATGGCCCTGCCTGACAATAGCTCAGGGTTTTTGGGGTTGTTATGAAATCCAGGCTATTTTGGGAGGGCCCTATTGTTCCTGCTTTTATATGGGCTGCAGATTTTGTCTCGGGAAATTCGGGATTTGTCGTGGAATCTGCTGGAAAAAAAGAAAGTTTGGCTCCCAAAGGGTCCCTGTGGCAGCCAAACTTTCAGGTTTGTAGGATCATCATTCCTTCCTTAGGATGATCCTTCCTTCCTCATCCTTTTACAATCACTTCTGCAAATCCCAATGTCTGTCCTGGAGTTTTCTCCCTCTCTCTGATGTTTCTCAGAGAAATATCTGATTTATCACCAGTCCCTGAAGGAGGAGATAGAGCAGGAAAAGCCCAGCTGGTGGAACTCTTGACTTTGCTGGAATAGGGAGGGTTTGTCCCATAATGGGGCTGACTCAGGGCTGCCATTAAAAGGGGCTCTCGTGGCTGGTTCTGCCCTCCTTTCCCTCCCAGCAGACAAGGTCAGGCCAGGAAATTTAATAAAATGATTCATCTGACAGGAGAGGGACATGAGCTGATTGTGTGCACTCCTATTTTCGCCACGCAAAGGAGGATCCTGAGGGAGAAATGGCTGCAAAGTCAAATTTTGATGGGGTTTTTTGGCAGTTCCACAGGATGCCCCATTGCTGCAGGAATCCCTGAGCGTGTCCAGGCCCCAAAAACGCCCCTGTCTCACTTTGCTCTCCCTGTGTGGATCCATTCCTGCCTCCAAAGCTGCCTCAGCTCCACAGCTCTTGGCCAAAACATCAGTTCCTGCTGTAACACTGCTCAATTTGAGTCAATAATTCCAGGCAAATCAACAATCTGGGGATGTGTTCAGGTGTCTGGGAGGGAATTCTAGTCCTGGTCTGTTTTAGAGATAAAACCAAGTAGAGCCCATGAAGATGATCAAAAGAGAAGAGGAAAAAAAATTTCAGTAACTCAATTTTTAGCTTTCTTTGGACTGTTTTCTTCTATTTTTGCATGTTTTTAAGTAATTTCTGGCTTTTCAAAGCTTTCATCCTTCCCCAAACTGGGCACTCCTGGCCAGGTTGACTGAGGCTGGTGGAACAATCCTCGAGGTCTCCTGGGCTTGCTCTGGGTTCCACAGGAGAAACACTTTCCATCATTTGGGACTTTGCTCAGGGCCCCAAAGCCCATCAGAGCTGGGAACAGCCTTTCCCAAATCTTCCCTGGTCCACAGAAAATGTGGATTTGTGCCTCCTCTTGCCCTCTCAGTGGATTCCTGTAAGTTTGGACAGGCAGCTTTTCCCTGCTGGGATCAATCTGAGTGGATTTAGAGCTTTGAGCCCTCGTTAAATACGTTCCATGTGTATTTTTTTCCCCCCCTTTTTCCCCCCATTTTAAGCAAATTCCAAGTTTGTGGGCACAAAACAGACCAGCAAACGAGAGGGGATGAGGAGCTTGCAGACAAACAATGTTGGAGCCCTGATTCCTGTTCCATCCTCCCATTTTGGGGAGGCAGAATTAGAGTGTCAAGGAGCACAGAAGGGGCTCATCCTCCTGCTGACAGAACCTCCTGCAGGAATGGGAGCATTCCTGGGAATTAGGGGCAGGCAGAGCAGAGTGGAGAACACAGAAAGGACCGTTTGTTACCAAATCCTCGTGTCCAAACCCGATGCAGGTGGAGGGAGCTGGGCTGAAGCTCCTGGGGAGCACAAGGTGTGCTCAGCAGGCAGGATGGACCTTCTCCAGGCTCAACTGCTGAATTCCAGCACTGATCCCAGGGAAAAAAACACTCCCAGCCCCTTGGGAGCTCCCTGAGGAGCTCTGGGGGACTCAGGAATGGAATTTGATGTCCCTGTGCTGATATTTGTGTGTTTTCCCCTGCCAAGCCCCACCTCCTGCAGGATGCTCACCTGGAATGAATCAGGAGCTGCTGGGGGAAGAGCTGAGCTGCCTCGTGCTGGCTGAGCCCCAAGCCCAGACAAACGTATGGATGTGGTTTCCCTGTTCTGTACAAGTGTCTGAGGAATGGTTTGTTTTGGAAGCTCACCAGCCTGCCCAGCCTAAACCTGGAGAGCTCCCACGTGCCCGGAGTGTTCCAGGTGAAGGGCTGTTCACCTCCTCTATTGACTGCAACGGCATAGCCCCAGTTGTTTAAAATACAGCTGCACTCTGCAACATCAGAGCGTTTTATGTCCACTCCAAGTGCTCCATTCTCCAAGGAAAGCCTTTTTCTTTCCTCCCTCAGACCCCCAGCCCAGCATTTAAACCCAAGGAGGCAAAGCCTGAAGGGTCCCCGCCTCTGTCTAATCATGGGAACTATGGCTTAGTATTGATATTGCCTTATTAAAGCAATTAGCCGAGCATTTCAGAAGCTTGTTAATGCTTCTAGAGTGACTTCTAATGAGGGATAATGATAACAAGCATGGAAGGTCTCTGGTGAACTTTAGATAATGATGTAAATCTGAGAAAGGTCAATGGTATCCGTGGATTCGATGATGGCCATCCCATTTCCGTTCATTACCTGGTTCAGCTTTTATTTTCCCTTCCCAGGCCATTTCCATCGGCAGGAACCTGTTCCTCATCCAATCTAGAGCCCCAGCCCTCGGAGCACAGATTGACTTAGCCATGAAATAAATGATGCTGAGCCTTTAGTGCTCCTTGTAATGAGCTCAAGTCTAGACAAGAACAAATCAATTAGCGAAAGGAAAGCAGGAACAACAGGAGGCACCACGCAGGGACAGTGTTTGCATTTACATAGCAAAACATTCCCCCAGAGGATCCCAAAACAGGGGCTGAGCTACCAAAAACCAGCCTGGGGAGAGGATAATGCCGCAGGGAAGATCAAACAAAGATTAAAAAAGGGTCCTGGAGGGAGGCAAGAAATGGATAGAGCAGCTTTGGCAGAGCCGGGCTGGGAAGTTCAGGTGCGACAGCGAGGTCTGGAGCTGCCACACCTGAGCTTTTTATTAACTTTTAGGCAAATTTGAAATCTTGGTGCTGATATTAAGCAGGCGTTTTTTGGCAGAGAGTATCACTAATGTGTCGATGCTGACAGATCCCTGCTTTGTCCTTGTCCCTGTGTTTTAATGTGTGTATATATATATATAATATACTTATATATATATATATCTGCCCCATTCATATATATATATTATACATATATATATGTATGAATGGGGCAGATATTCAGGCAAACCCTGTGATAAACTCAAAGCAATAAATCACAGCCCTAACCCACAGGCCAGGAGTGCAAACCAGACTTTCCAGAGGCACAAAATCCTGGAATTGAGCTTGGAAAAGTTTAGGGGGGATCAGATCAGACACTGCTCATGGCACTGAAAGTCTCCTGCAGCCCTTGGAGGAGGCAGTGTGGGCACAGGAAAGGTATTTCTACCCCATCTCAGGACATAATTCTGACATGAACATTATTTTTTGAAGAGGTTTGAGGGGTAAATCCAGGGTGCCTCGATGAGAGACAGAAATAAGAGTTTATTTAGGAAAAAGGATGGGGAGAGGTGGCTCAATTACTCCACGCTGGCGCTGCCCTGGTGCATCCAGGAGATACCAAAAGGCCATTTAATCTACTAGAGAAAAGCATAAAAGCCTATTACTGAGCCAGGCAAGCTCCAAATAGAAATAAAGAGCACTTTTCCTTTTTTTTTTCCCCTCGAGTGAGGGTGATCACCCAGGGAAGGAACTCCTCAGTGGATCAATAAAGTGCCTCTCACAGTGGGTGTGACTGGCCTCACCTCTGGGCTCCTCAGTGCCCCCACAGCTGGATTTAAACTCAGATTAGAGCCTCAAATTCACCCTCAAATTCACCTCAAATTCACTGCCCTGTCCTCTCTGACCTCCAGATTGTTTTTTTTCTCAGGTTAATCCTGGACTTTCTCCATCACCAGAGCACAAACTGCATCCTCCCTGCCCGTGCCTCAGTTTCCCCAGTTCTGCCCCAATCCCTGCCCTGCCCGTTGTGAGGATTAATAATTAACAACGAGATTTTTTTGAATCTGGGCTGAGTTCAGAGCGTTGTTCCGGCCTGTGCAGAAATCAAAGGAGGCACCAGGTAATTGTAAATCATTCTCAGGAAGTCGTTTCATGCCCTTGGTGGAAAGATGTGTAGAAGAGGAAAAGTATTAAATGCTTTCCATCCACTCGCTCTTTGCTGAGGTTTTTTTTGAGTCCAATATTTAGATCACCTTCCGATTATTAGCGCAAATATTTGCTCCTTGTTTATTATTCTGCACATCTCTGAGATGGAGGAGGCAGGGAAGGAGGAAGGGCTGCTGAGAGGGGCAGATGGGAATTATTAAATAGGTAAATAAAAAGTCAGTCAGCACATGAATCACTGCAGATCCCAGCCTGGAAAAGTCCCCAAAGCTGGGGAACCCCTTTCCTTCAGCACAAGGGGGCTGGAGTGGGATTGGGATCAGGATTTTTATCTGATCTTAATTTTTAAGCTGCAAGGGATGGGATGTGATAAACCCTGTGATCCTTAGGCTCTCCCAGGTGTCATTTTCAGTGCAAAGCTGCTTCCCCCAGTGCTGCCTTCATCTGAAATTCCTTTCTTGACTGATTCACCCCAGGTTTGTCTGAATATCTGCACTATTTATACATAAATACACATATATCTATATACACTACATGTCTACAAATACACACTATATCCACATATACACAATTTAATTAGAACTCCACAAGTTCTCATTCTAAAGAACCAACCCCAAAACAGCCCCCCAAACCCAGCCAGCCCTGCCATGGAGCATGTGCTGTCTCCTCCCCAAGTCCCTCCCTGAAGAACGGATGGAGAGTGAGAGTTGCCCCACAGTTTGGATGAAATTATGTCTCTTTATTAGGTCTCCCTTCTCGGGAAACAATTTATTAGCCACAAGAATGTTGTGTTATACCACCTCCTCCTTTTTGCCTGGGAATTTACAGTTCACACACACACACTGCACCGGCGCATAAATCCAGTTTTATTTCTCAATTTATTCACCTGGAACTAAGTGGATTAAATATATATATTTTTTTTTAATTTTTATTTTTAAAGGGGACCAGCACTGCATTTCCAACCAGCAAACAACAAGCAGACAAATTAGAGGTGGCTGTGGCCGTGCAGTCGCTGTCTACTCCAAACTTTTTATGCTCACCGAGCTTAATGGCGATTCCTTTTTTTTTTCTTTTTTTTTTTTTTTTCCCCTCTCTCTTTAATTTTACCTTTAATGACCCTCTTAATATACCAGGGGATTGATTAGAATTTGGCTTTAAGGAGATGAAAGGGGCTCTGCAATTATCTACTTGTATATGCCCTTCAGTAAACTACCTTGTCTGCCCCTCTCCCACCTCCCCTTCTTTAAGAAGACTTTCCCAGGTCCCTCTTGGCTGCGGTTGAACGATGTTGGCTCATGTCCATGCTGCAACAAAGACCTGGCATTCCAGCTGTCTGCTTCTAATCTCCAGTGTCAGCTCTTGTTAATGTTTCAGCATGAAATCAGAGGGGGCAAAGCTGCATGGAATATTAAAACCATGATCAGAATTCCACTGAAATGCTGATAGTCTGCGAGAGGCAGCCATTAGGAGCTGCCCGGCGAATGGCTCGCCTGGTGTTGAATAAAAAATAAAAAAAAAAATTTAAAAAAAATAAAAGGAGAGGGGGGAAAAAAAAAAAAAGAAAAATATAAAAGAAAAGATTTCCATCCGCGGGGGGAAGTACAATCAGTGAATCGCCGGGCTGAATTAGCATTTTTTCAATTGGGGATCGAAGTTGATTTATTGTTCTACACAACATTAATGTAACTGTGTGCTTGACCTGTTAAGGCAGCTAATTTTTCATTTAAATGGGGCCTTTTCTGTATGCAAAAAGGTTGTAATCATATTTCAACTTTGCAAAGTGATCAGGGAAGTACTGGACTGTTTCAAAATTGTCTTAAGGAGTCTCTCTTCCCTCCCTCCCTCCCTCTCTCCCTTCCCCCTCCCTTCTGCCTAGTGGTCAAGGGCAAGCAGTTTGGTTTTTCTTTTTTTTTCCTTTAAAAAAAAAAAAAAAAAGCTGTCTCAAGTAATAAGCTTAATTGTCATTTGACTTGAGCTGTTTTACACCACTTTGACCATGTAAAAAAAAAAAAAAAAAAAAAAAAAAAAAAGCATCTGAGTGGGTGTAAATATCACAGCCCCAAGCCCTGCAACAGGAGCTGAGTGTACAGAGGGAGAGTCTGTCCCGTTAAGAATTGCAGGGTTTGCATGAAAAAAAAGGGGGATTTTTATCCTTTCTCATTTATTTTTCTCACTGCTCTGAGCAAATAGTTGCTTGATGTGACTGCAGACAACTTGTATGTTCTGTAGATATTAAAAAAAAATATTTAAAAAAGCTCTGATATTTAGGCAGAAGAATTAGGAATTATTAGGAAAAAAGGGTGAGCAATGTGACCAGCACAAAGCTGGGTACAAAATGAGCAATTCCTGTTTCTTTTCATCGACTTTGCACCATCTCTGCATGGGCAGAGTTGTAGTTTTCCAGCTTTTTTCCAGTTTGTTTTGCAAATGGAAGCGATGACTTACTGGAAGTGACGCTGCCTGGGAGAAAGTGTTGCTGATGCTGGCTCTGGAGAGGAATGAAGCTGTCCAGGAGCAAATTTAGTTTTCTGCTCTGAAAGGCCGCTCTGTTTTGTCATTTCTAGTCTGGGCAGGGAGGGAGGGAGGGAGGGAGGGATGGGTGTTCAGAGGCAGAAATCCAATCTGGGTGAGGAACCTGCTGAGGCTTGGAGGAGGGTGAGGAGGAGGAGGAGGAGATGGAAAAACCCTTTCCCCACCTGAGCCCAGTGTGTTTCCTGCTCAATGTGCCCACCCTAAACCCATCACCCCCAACTGTTGCTGCCTCCTGGTGCAGCTTCACCCCAACCTGGGCAGAGCCTTTTGTCCCCAGTGCCATTCCCTGGGTGACAATGGGCCAGCACCCCCAGCCCGCTCCCCCAGCACGGGAAGATAATATACATTTCCAATTAGTGCCACACATTCTGGTCATGTTCTCTTTTTACTCCCTAACTATCTTTGTTTTGCTGCAGAGCTGTTCGGTCATTAATGAAATCCTGCAGTTCTGCTAATCCTGGGTACAATGCAGCTTTTCTCTGGCAGGCTATCCCTGACATAAAACTACAGTTACCCAAGCTCCCCACCACATTAACATTCGTTGTCATTTGCCTTTCATTACATACCTGATGTAGCACAGTAGCAGTCAAATGTCCTTGGCAGGCAAAGCAAAGTATTTAATTGTATTAGTTTCTGCTTGCTCCGCCTTAAGAACATTATTTTTATTAATTTTTTTTGCTTTGGGAGGGGAAAAAAAAATAGAGAGAAAAAAAAATAAATCTTGTATCATGGAAACTTTATATTTCTGTTGGATGTAAATGGAATTATACTTCTCCAGGCCATGGTGCAGCCCCCTCCCCAGCAGCACTGTATTGCCAGTGCCATATGAAATGCCTCTCCGGCAGGGAGAACAATGAGGCATTCATCAAAGGCAACCAGTGATTAGATGTTTTTCATTTTCAGAACTTTAAGAGATAAATAGGGGCCCTGTTCCTCCATTTGATGTACAGTACTGGTGGGATTCAATTAATCTCTGCTGATAAATTCCAAATTTCTGCAAGAGCGTTTCTGAGGGGAGGGGAAGAGTGGCACACAGAATGGTGGCCTCAGTTCCTCAGAACAGGGGTGCTGGCTTTCAAAAAAGAAATATATTAAAGATATTAAAGAGGGCTGGGATGGCCATGGGGCCTGGAGCAGGGCTGTGAAGCTCTACAGCTTCCTCCTTGCTTTTTCCCAATGTTTCCCTTGAAAAAAAAAATAAATTAAAAAAAAAAAAAAAGACATTGGATGGAATGAGGAGCAAAACATTAAAACTCCAGCTCTTGTTTTAAGAGGCCTGAATTCTGAGCCTGAATTTTCTGTTTGAGCCTCTCGGTGTGTTTGTCCCCAGTTCTGTTAAACTGCACGATTTTCTACTTCATCAAGACACTGGGGAAAGTTTTGGTAGAAAACTCTTTTGAAATGCTGGAGTGCCACGGGGTTAAAATGCTCAAGTACCACGAGGTTAAAATACTCAAGTACCACGGGGTTAAGCAGCGCAGAATTCTCAACAGGTAAATGCAACCATTAAGTTGAATTTCTTCATTTTTCACCTGAATATGCAGAATTACAACCCAAGGGAGGGTAAAACCAGACTCTTCATTGTGAAAAACAAGAGCCGTGTGTGTGTGTGTGTGTCCCTGCAATTGATAATAACTCACCCAACTCTTCCCATCGATGATTTTATTAATCAGATCAATGAGGGAGCAGGTCTGGAAGCCCTGGACGTGGAGCTCACGTCCCTTCTGCAGCAAATGGAGGATATTGATGGAGCAGCTCTGTGCTGCTGCTGCTGCCACCAGAGCTGGGTGGGTGCTCCAAGAAAATAGGTCAGGTTTGATCAATACAGAGCTGCTTTCAGGAGGGCTGGATCTGCCTGGTGGAAATGAACCAGCTCAATTAAAAGGAATAAATAAAGTGGGGAAGGATCAGGTTTAATTTAGGGTGGAAAGGAAGGAGGGGTGAGCGCGGTGCTGGATTGTGGGGGAACTCTGAGCTCAGGGAAGGTGCTGCACCTCAGAAAAGTCCCTGGTTGGTGTCACAAGGAATTCAGGTGACACACGAGCTGCAGGAGCCCTCTGGGGGGGTTTAAACTCTTTAAAGCCCAGCTCAGCACAGCCCCAAACTCGTAACACGGTGCACACGTTTTAACAGATCTGCCCTAAATCGCCACGAGCCCTTCTGGGTCTATTTGTGGTTTTTATCACGGTCGTGTTTCACTGCTAGGATTTATAATCTGCCTTTCCTTGTGATTATTCTGCACTAAAACCACACTCGGGGTGTTTTGCTACAGCACCAGCAGCAATTTATTTAGGGTGGCACTCATTGGGAAGCCAAAAGACTTTAAAAAAAATGGTTTTCATGAAGGGTTTGGTCCTGCTCTCTTTCACCTCTTTGGAAAACCTGCCCCTGGTTTGCCCAGAGCAGAGCCAGATCCTGATCAAACATGAATTTACCACAGAGGGAAAGATGGGAATTTATGGTCAAACCCTGCATTTTCCAGAGCAGCACCAGGGAAAAATCAAGGGGCAAGTGGCAGCTGTACCTGGGAGAGGAGAAATGGTTTGGGCACAAATTTTCATCTTTGTATCTGAAAGATGCAGCAGCTCCTTTGTTGTCCCCAGGATTGATGTCAGCCTTGGTGGGGTCAACAGGAATCGCTCAAATTATGTCAAGGGCCTTGGATCAAATCTAAAGCCAAACTGCTCATAAAAAGTCAAGAGCTAGACATAGATTTGGGGAGGTCATTGGGTGAAAAAAAGTGGGTTTTTTTGCATTTCTGCTGGTTTTATCAGGTGCTTTCTGAATGCAGCTCAGGCTGTATTATCTCCAAGATTTTATGTCCCTGCAGTATCTCAGGCTGCACCGATAACGGGATCTCACAATGGATTCTTAACACAAAACATGTAGAGAGTTTGGGAAGGTTTAGTCTCTGGATTAACTGAGTGGAAAATGTCTTTCATTGGAGCTACAGATGGCTCACAACACAGGGGAGGAATCTGGAGGAGAAAATCAGAACCTCTTTGTCTTTTCAACTTCATTAGGTTTTGCAAAGCTCTGAGCAAGATTGTTCCTGAAATGAGAGAAGAGATGGAGAATTATTAGTTTTCATACTCCCTCATTTGTTTTCATCTCCTCTTTTCCCTAACAGAAGGCATTAAATGCATTTCTCATTTTAAAAAATATGAGTGTGGGGGGAAAAAAAACAATCCAAGCCTTTTGTGGGTTTTTTTTTCATACACACAAGAAGTTGACACTTGAAGATCTCGCTGGAAAACAAAATGAAAATATTTTAGATTCAATTCTGAACTTGAGGCAGTGGAAGGCAATGATTTGATGATAATTCTGACTTGTTTGGGTTTTCTCCATGAGGTTGTCCCTGTGAGGAGCTGAATTCTTGATGTACTGGGGTGATGTTGGTGAGTCCCTGCAGTCACAGGGACAGGATAATGGGCTGTGCTCCATTAGAGTCTTATCAAAACCCAAATCCCAATTTTTGCTGACTGTACCACCAGTGCCAGGGGTGGGGCAGAGCTGGGTGGGAGAGGACAGTGTCACCAAGCTGGGGACAGAACATCCTCCTGCATGAGATCAATTTATCAAATCAAACCCCAGGGTTGTGACCAAGAAACTCAGTGCTCCCTATGACAGAATTTCCAATTTTAGGACACAATTTGGACCCATTTTCTCTTGGATTTGAAGCCACGTGTGGGGATAACTCTGTCCAGGTTGCAGTGGAGCTCCCAGAGCTGAGGGAATCACCACCAGCACTGTGTGAGCACCATCCCTGCCTCCCTCCAATGACATTTCTGAGAGGATTCTCATTTCATTTTTCAAGCCCTTTACTGTAAAAGCCTCACGGCTCCATGACAGAACATTTAGAAAACAACTCCTCATTGTGGGAAAAAATGAAAAATCAGCCCAGCCAGCAACTGCAGAGGAGATCTGCAGCCTGTGTTTGGAGCCCATTAATAACATGACGAGTGACCTTTCTGGAGACAAGAAATGCGTGGAATTGATTGTCCTACCCAGGAGCTGGGCAGAGCTATAGATCGGTTATTTTCAGCCCAATCTTTGTTGTGGTCACATCTTTGGCCAGTGCAGGCTCAGTGTGGGTATAGTTTAGTCTGGTTAAATCCAAACACAGCCGAGGAACGAGAACAATGCCTTGGTGTGGCTGCCAAAGGTGCAGCTGCTGGTGGCCATGCTGGAGCTTCTACATTGCAGAGCTGCTCCTAAAGAGGAGTTTATGGAGGCTCTGCTGGCCTTAAAGCTGCAGATTCTCACTTTTCTAATTTATATATATTTATATACATACCCATGTGATTTTTTTTTTTTTTTTGCTATGAGTTGGCAGAACGATGATCGTCCAACCCCTGGAGATTTTTGGTATTTTGGTTACTTCATACTTTATATCAGGGAATAAAAATCTCAGAGTCCAGTGTCCTCCTTGTTTAGAATTAATCCCAAGGGTCTCTCTGTGGTTGTGACATCCTGGAGGTCCCAAACCTGAGGCAACTCCATTGTGGGTTTCTCCAGCTTGAGGACTGGAGTTTTCCTCAGTTTTACTTGCAAACCAGAGAGGCTTCCCTGGGTTATATCACAAAAAAACCCTCCAACCTCTTTCCTTTTAAGCATTTCTTTATCCACCCAATGCCATAAACCTCCAGGACAACCCCAGAAGGTGAATTCAGGGAGCAAACAACCGGCCTGGAACCCTGCAGGTAATTTTCCAGCTGGATTTTTGCTGCAGGAGGGCAGGGAAGTGCCTGGTACCCAGGAGTGGGCTGGATGTCTCCTTCCTGCTGTATCCAGGAGTAATATCCAGAATCCATTAGAGGGACTCCTAATCATCTTAACCTGTCAGATCCCAACCACCCTCTTTTAAGAGCCAATTTGTTTTTCTGCCAGATCGATGTTCTTATCTGTAATTGCACAAGGCCATGAATGGCACCCAATAACCAGTTAATATTCAGTTCCATTCCACAGCAGGGTGGGGAGCAGGGAAATGTCTTAATTTAAACATTTATTGTACAACTGTGAAAATGTCCTAAGTGAAATTAATTGAAGCTCGGGGAGAATAACTTATAAATCACCTTGTCTGGCTTGCATAAAAACGATACGAGGATATGCTGAATTCTTATCGTGGGGCTCTGTGGAGCTGCAGAAAGCTTTAACCCTGAGGTTACTGCTGCTCCTCCAGCTCCAAGATGGGAGAAATCTGACTCCTACAGGTGATGTGATAAAGGCAGGGCTGATTTAATTAATAACAAGTCACCAATTTGTCCTGTTGCTCCTCAAACGTGGCCTGTGCCAGGCAGTTTGAGCCTGATGTTGATGCCCTTGGCCATCCCTGATTTCTACTTCAGCAGCACTTTAAATTAAAAAAAAAAAAATAATAAAAAAATGGGGGGAATAATCCATCAGACTGTGCTTTTCACGGGACAAACATCACCAGAAAGTGGAGGAAAAACAACCCCAGTGCCGTCAGCAGAGTGGGATATAAACAATACTGGCTGCAGCTCAAGCTGGAAATTAGGGAAGGGTAAAGGGGGGATTTGAAGAGCTCATGGAGACGCAAAACAACGCGCAGAGAATTTATTGATTTGCCAGAACAGTGGGCCTGGGAGGGAGAGGAGTTGTTACACTTGAGGGAGGCTTGAAGAACACTTGAGGAAAAGCACAATATTGCAGAGAAATAAATGCCACGTCTCCCTATTAACTCTTGGAGGGAAGCCCTGATGGAGCTTGGAGCACACACCTGTGATTTGTGATATCCCTGAGCTACTGACAGGAGGAAAAGGAAAAAAAAAAATAATAAAAAAAGTGATAATCCTGCTCAAATCAGCTGCTCCATAGGAAACCTGCCCCTTTGGAGATGTTCCCCCTGCACACTGCAAATCAGCAAGGCTTAATTAAGTGCTGGGCGAGGCTGAGGGAGGAGGTTATTGGAAATAGACTCCAGGAAAAGAACTCCTGGATGGGAGACAGAGGAGCCAAAGCAGCACCTGGAGAGGAGAAATCACATCTCTGTAAGAGATTCTGGGAGCAGGGCAGCAAAGCAGGGGGTAAAGGAGGATTGGGTGACAGAATTTATATGGACACACAGAAATTTTTGGGATAAAATCCCTGATAAGGAAGCCCAGGACCCAAAAGCTGACTTGGTACAGCCCTGATGTGGTTCAGGTGGGAGGAAAAAGCCCTTCCCATCCCCACAACGCCCCAAGACGGGAGGAAATATCCCTTTGCCAACTCAAAAATCACTGCTGGGCCCAGGGTTTTGTAGTTGCTTGGTTATATTTACTATTGAGTTGGGAAAACGGAAAAACAAGGCAGGAAGAGTGAAAAATAAAGCAGGAAAAGTGAAAAATAAGACAGGAAAAGTGAAAAATAAGACAGGAAAAGTGAAAAATAAAACAGAAAAAGTTATTTTGGGGATAAGTTGGAGGTAGATGAATGGTTTAATGGAACCCTGAGTAGTCAAAGGGAAAATTTGAGGGGCTGGGTGGAAATTCCCAGCTGGCAACTCCAAGGGAACTCTTCAAAAGAATATTTGGACAGCCCATATCTATCTAAGTTATCACCAAAGAAGAGGGAAAAAAAAAAAAAAGAGAGAGGTCTGTGAGTGAACAGCTCAATGGTATCACTGTTCAGGCTGCTTTGCAGCAGTGGCTAAAAAAACACCAGTGAAGTGGCAGGAAAAAAACCCACCAACTCACAGGGAACACGATATTGAAAATATAAGATATAAGATATTATATCAGTGTCCTGTGACATCGGGCACTCCAAAGCAAGGAGGGAGGGCCAGGGAAAAAATAGAAACAGCTGGGAGATGGACAACAGAAATAATTAGAGGCCTAAAAAAAAAAAAAAAAAAAAAAAAAAAAAAAAGTGCTCAAAAGAATAATTTCTTGAAAGAGATTGTTCAGATGAGAGTAAATAATAAAAGGAGCAGGGAAGGTGAATTGCAGGACATTGAAAACGCTGAGAAAGGAGCGGGTTTTGTACAGTTGACAAAAAACCTGTGGAGCTCTTTGTCTCTTGACATGGCTGAGGCCAGGAATCTGGTGGGATTGAAAAATTCATTGAACATTTGTACAGTGAATGGAAACATCTGCAGTGAAATGGGTGGGATGCTATTCTTAGCAAAGAACCAGCACCAACCCTCCTACTTCAGGGCATAGTTTAAATAGTGGCTGAGGGAAGGGGAGGGAAGAAAATTCCTCATTAAAGGTTTTCCCTTGTGATCCAAGAGGAGATAAGCACATTCACAAAAAAAAAAAAAAAAAAAATAAAAATATTATTATCACTGCAAAATAGGTTTGGCATCGCCTTAAATAAATATTTCAACACGTAGTTTTTATTACAGCCTGTATTATTTTTTTTTTTTTTTTATGATGGTTTATGGCCACGTTACCCGAATTTTTTTTGTGAAAGGAAGGGGAATTTAGGAGTGAAATGAAATTCCTCCTCTTTGCAAAGATGGCATCATCAATGCACAGCTGTACACAGGTGCTGCTGGAACGACTTTATGACACTCAATTAAAATTTATTGCACGGGCAGATTTAGGTGCTAGAACTAAAAAATAATAATAAAAATATTATTTGTGGCATTCTTTAATAGGAAGGATGAGATGCACAATTTGCATAGGTGGGGAAGCACTGAAAATAAAGATGAATTTTAATTTATGGTAGGAAGTCGTTCAGGGTTTTTTGGGGTTTTTTTTTTTGATGATTATTAATTTTTAATTGAGATGAAGCTCATCTTCAGCTGGGAGGGGGGCAGGGGACAGAGGAGGTGCCCTGGGGGGTCCCAGGGCAGGGACCTGTGGAGTTTTGCCCCTAAAACCCCCCAAGGCTGGCAGGTGCCTCAGCCCAGGGCAGGGCTCAGCCCAGCTCCCCTCCCTGCCCCTGGAGCCCTTCACAAAAGCCTCAAAGAAAACCTGGGGAGCCCAAAATTCACCGGCCAAAAATTCATCCCCGGGGAAAAGAAAAGAAAGCAGAACAAAACAGCAAAGCCCCAGCCCCGGGATTTTCAGACAAGCTGGGACTTGGTGACACAGGCAGTAAATTTGACAGCTTCTTGCCACCTCCTCCTGGTGGGATTTACTTTGAACTTTTCAATATAAACAGTGACTAAAACTGGGCTCAGGTAGGGCTTTTATGGCCAAGCTTTGCAAGTTTGCTGCAAACCACAGGACAGGGCAGTGGGACAGTCCTGGCCACCTTCCCCTGCTGCAAAATTGTCAATAAATCACTGAAAATGCACATGCAGGGAGCAGGATCTGATTTCTGCCTCAAAGGAGACACAAAACACATAAAGAAGGGGAAAAAAAGCACTTTAATAGAGGAGAAAATATGTCAGGCAAGAGTTTTGCTGCATTCTTGGAGTGGGATAAATATGCATATATTGTGTGTGTATTTATATATATATTTATATCTATAGCTGGCTGCACGGGGAAATTTTGTTCTGTTTTGAAACCCAGATGAGTGCAACAGGAAAATAAAATGCTGAGCCACCACAGCAACCTCTTGTCTCTCTTTTCTGTGTCAACTCTTGCTCCCAGAGAATAGCATTTCGTTCCCTACTGTCGAGGCAGCAGCAACTAAAGCGAATGTTCATATGTGTGGTGAGGCATTTGTCCCTGGAAAAATAACATCTCTTCTTCTATTAACATTTTAATTAATCCCTTTTAGTTATGAAATGTAACTTTACATTACATAAAAAAAAATTACATGCAGTCTCTTAATCTGCTAATCCTTTCTCCAGACAAGCTGGTTCTTTTTAAATCAACTGCCATTTTATCAACCCAATGGAGCAGAGATCCGGACTCAACTCTATTCAACAATACATTCTTTTCATGAGAGACTGGCCTAGCTAATATGACACCACAAAGGGCTTGAGGAATTCCAAATACCCAGCTCTTTGGATTAAAAGCATAATAATCCCATGCAGTTTTTTGTTCAGGATTGATAGAATGGTTGTATAGTGAGTCACACTTGTTTGAACTTATCAAAGTAACAATATATCAAGCATTTCGTAGGATGATATTTTATTTTCTCAGGTCGATTCAACTTCTTTCAAGAATTTCTTTTTTTTTTTTTCTTTCCTTTTTTTTTTTTTTTTTGGTGAGAGTGTATTAATGACTGCCAAATGCCCCTGCAGTTAAACAATTAAAACCTATAATTAAGCCCAGAATCTGATAGCTGCTGCTCCAGGGCCGGCTTTCTGTACAGTTTTTTTATAGAGACACGAGCATTGTTTGGGAGTGTAAAACCTCCTCGGGCTGCTGGGACTCTTTCCCCTGGCCATGGACATGACTGAAGCCTTGGGGAGGCTGGGCTGGAACAGAGACTGGGCAGAGCTGGAGAATAAAGCAGAGATTTATTGAAAGGGCTTTAAGGTTCACCTTGGGCAGGACAAGAGCCTGGGCAGAGCTACACCCAAGGTGGACCCAAAATGGGCACAAAATGGACACAAAAAGGACCCAAAATGGACACAAAATGGACCCAAAAATGGACACAAAATGGACCCAAAATGGTCACAAAATGGACCCAAAATAGACAAAAAATGGACCCAAAATAGACACAAAATGGACCCAAAAATGGTGACGAAATGGACCCAAAATGGACCCAAAATAGTCACAAAAATGGACACAAAGTGGACCCAAAAATGGACACAAAATGGACCCAAAAATGGTGACAAAATGGACCCAAAATGGACAAAAATGGCTGACTGGTGAGGAGGTCTCACACTTTTATCAGTTTTGGTCCATTTGCACATTGGGGTTTAATTGTCCCATTCCAGCTCCAGGCTGTGAGGTCCCATCCTCCTTGTTCCTCCCTCCAGCCCCCCTTGTTTGTGCTTTTGGGGCTGAAAGTTGTCCTTGGTGTGCAGCAGGAAAAGGGTTTGTTTTGTGTCCCTGCTGTGTGCAGAGCTGAGTGACACTGACTGGGGGCTCAGAATCTGAAATACGAAAGCTAAAGCTCAAGGCATCACGACTTTGCTGCGTTTCCAGGTCTGGGAGCCAAAGCAGGACAGGTTTTGTGTGTCAAGGAGCCCCTCGGGAGGCGGCAAACGGGGCCAGTGGGATGAGTGGCCTGGTGGCCTCAATAAACAGCCCTGGGGAGGCTCCCAGCCCATCCCCTCCCTCTCTGCTCGGGGTACAGCCGGGCTGAGCCCCCAGTTTGCCCTCAGACAGCTTTTCTGAGCTTGTCAGGACAATCACCAGTGGCAGGAACGCTCCTGTGAGGGAGCTGAGGTGGCGTGTGGTGGCTCTGCAAAGGGGAACGGGGCTGTTTCCATGGCTGACGGGGCTCCTGCCTGAGCCAGGAGGACTGGGAGCACATTTTGGGGACTGGGAGCACATTTCCAGGACTGGGAGCACATTTTGGGGACTGGGAGCACATTTTGGGGACTGGGAGCACATTTCCAGGACTGGGAGCACATTTTGGGGACTGGGAGCACATTTCCAGGACTGGGAGCACATTTTGGGGACTGGGAGCACATTTCCAGGACTGGGAGCACATTTTTGGGATTGGGAGCACATTTCCAGGGCTGGGAGCACATTTTGGGGATTGGGAGCACATTTCCAGGACTGGGAGCATATTTTGGGGACTGGGAGCACATTTCCAGGACTTGGAGTGCCTTTGGAAGACTGGGAGAACATTTCAAAAACTGGGAGCACATTTTGGGGACTGGGAGAACATTTTAAGCACTGGGAGCCCATTTTGAGGACTGGGAGCAAAATTTGAGGACTGGGAGAGCATTTTGGGGACTGGGAGCATATTTTGAGGACTTGGAGCACCTTTGGAGGACTGGGAGCACACTTTGAGCACTGGGAGAACATTTTGAGCACTGGGAGAACATTTAGGGGACTGGGAGCCCATTTCAAGGACTGGGAACACATTTTGAGCACTGGGAGCACATTTTGAGGAGCTGATGGGCAGGACCTGCCAAGAGAAGGGACATCACAACCGGGAACGTGTGATGGGCTCCCCAGAGTGGCCTCAGCAGGGAACACCTTGGGGGTTGCTGTCCCTACAGATCCCAGGAGAGCAAGGAACAGATTTTCCCTTCACTGCAGCCCAATATTCCCATCCCTGGAAGTGTCCAAGGCCAGGTTGGATATTCAAGGCCAGCCTGGTCTAGTGGAAGGTCTCTCTGCCCATGGCAGGGTTGGAATGAAATGGATTTTAAGGTCCCATCCAACCCAACCCATTCCAGGACTCTCACAGTGGTCACAGTCACGTACAAAACCCCAATCCCTGATCCAGATGTGGAGGAGAACATCATCTTCATCCCATGGGGCAGCCACAATCCCCTGTGATGAACCAAAACACCCAGAGCTCGTCTGGTCAGTGGGGCTGAGCTGGAAGAGCCGACTGGAGCACGGCAAAATCCTCCTCCTGAGAATGCCAGCCCTGGGAGAAGCCTCCCGTGCTGTTGCCATCCTCCCCAGGCCCTGCTGGAGCAGCAGAAATGTCCCTGTGGCTGGGCTGCTGAGCCCTCAGCCACGTCCCCGCAGAGAACACAGAACTTCCTTTCTTTTATTTATGTTTTTGTTTTCATTGTCATAACTCTTCCCTCGAGTTCCCAGCCCTCCTACTCCATATGGCATCTCACAAGGGAACAATAGAGGGCTCTTCAGGGGTTCCTACTATAACTCTTCAGAAGGAAAGGGTTCTCCGAGGAGCTGGTTGGATTCTTCATCCCAATTATTTCAATATTTCTACTGAATTTCAAAACCAAATATATTCTCAGCAGCATTGGCAGCGCTCGGGTGAATATTTTTCATTTTTACTTTCGACCAACTGTGGAGTTAACCAGGAACATTTTGAAATTTGATTCCCCTTGCCAATGCCTGCTGTAAAGAAGGGAAATTTGGGGAAGGGTGGTGGTGGCAGGAATGATTGCTGATTTTTCTCTTCTCTTTTCAGTTTGGGGGCTTGATCCCAAAACCAGCGAGCCACATCCCCAGGCTGGAGGAACAAAAGTGTTAATGAAGGGGCAAACATGATTTAAAAGTTCGATCCTGGAGAAGAAGGAAAAAAAAAAAAAAAAAAAAAAAAAAAAAAGCCATGATTTTTCAATGATTTTTCAGGCCAGACGAGTTCTCCTTCCCTTTGCCAGGGGAATATTGTTTGCTTGCCTCCTTCAAGGAGGGCTTGGTCCCTCCATGCTCCTCCAGTGCCCCTTTAAACAAACACCTCCCAAGGCTGCAGCTATAAATAGCAGCGAGGTGGAAATGGCTGGATAGGTTTCTATGCCCTCCTTTGTGTTCCCATTTTTCAAACACACCAACCTTCTCCCCTTTCCCCACCCCCTTTTCCCCTCCACAATGTGTGGTTATATATAGAATATTTATAATAGTTCCCTATTTCCGAGCAATTTTCGCCACTGCCACGCAGCGGGGAGAAATTGAGAAATTGCTGGTTGGTTATTTATTTATTTCTCCGTGGCAAATGTGCACTTAATCCTGCAGAGTGTGGCAAAAAAATATTCTGCCTGGATGGTGTTGGATGGAAATAGGTGGAGCCTGTAGATGGATGGATGGATGGATGTTTGTGCTTTTTAAATGCAGACCACATTGATTGCAATGTGGAAGTTATAAAGATGGGAGATATTCTTATCTCTGCAGGAAATAAAGGGTTTTTTTTTTTGGGGGGGGGGTATTTATGGGCAAGATGTTGCCCAGCTCATCCACCCCATCATTCACTTGAAGGCAGGGGAGGTGCACAGGGGGTTAAAGGTTTGCTGGGAAGAGAGGGAATGATAGTCCAGGGATAAAGATCCCAAAATCTTTGGATCAGAGAAGAGCTGGGGTTGGAAGGACAGCTGGACATCACTCAGACCAACCCCACACCCAGGGGATCCAGGATGGTGCCCAGGTGATTTTGGGATGTCTCCAGAGGGGGACACCCCACACCACCCCTGGGCAGCTGTTCCAGGGCTCTGCCCCTCCCTGGGAACAGCTTCTCCCTGGCCTTGGGGTGGAATTCTTTGTGTTTGATTTCATGGCCATTGCTGCTCCTCCTGTCACCCTGAACAGGGCCTGGCCCCGTCCTTGGGGACATTTCCCTGTCACTGAGAGCCAGAGGGGAATACTGGGAATATCAACACTGAGGCTCCTCTCCCACCCTCCCCTTGGCATCTGCTGCTGGCAACCCTTAATGGGATAGGGGGCTTAATGACTAATTACTCCAGAGCCCTATTAGTGATCCCTCCTCCTTTCCCCAGCAGAGGGAAAGGGGTTTAAGGGGATCACAGCTCTGATTCCAGGGCACAAGTGAGGATTCCTGAGGTCGGGGTTTGAGCTTTGGATGGCTCCAAGGCAGGCCTGGATGGTGCTGTGCGGTGTTTGAAGGGTGTGGGAGAAGAAATGAAATTCCCATCATTGATCTTGGCTGCATCAGTGCAAAGGTTCATTTATTTAAGGTTTGCTCCTCACCCAGGACCCACCTTGCTCCCCAAAAAAAGAGAAAGGATTCAGGTGTTTTTATTTTTGAGATCAAACCCAGTGGGGTAGAAAAAGAAGAGGAGAAAGGGGAAAGGAAAAACTTGAGTGAGGACCTAAAGGTGTTGGATTTAACCCAAATGCTGCTCTAAGCTTCACAGGAGCTGGCTGAAAGCTCCACAGGGTTTGTCTATAACATCACCTGTGCTGTGTGTGGTTCAGGGTCCTTGTCACAGCTCCCAGCCCTCAGCAGGAGGCAGGAGCTGATGCTCAGGGCTCCAGGAGAGCCCCAGCAGTGCCTCCTCAGCTCCCCAGAATGTGCCATTACCTCCTGGTGACCCGAGTTCTCCTGTTTGCCACCCCAGGTGGGCCTTTCTTCTATTTATTAATGTACATGCACTTAAAATTCCTTTTTATCAATGGGCTTTGTCACCTCTCGTGCCACTGAGTTCCCCAAATTCACTGTGGACTGTGTGAGAACCAGGTGTGGCTTTTACAAGAAATTTTTTTTTCCTTATTCAAAGCAAGAATTTTTGAATATTTTTAGGACTCCCCTGGCTGTACAGAGAACACAAAATATGTAACAGAACAGTAGCAGGTTTCCAGTTGGGTTTTTTTGGGTTTTTTGATTTGGTTTGGTTTGGTTTTTTTGGAGTTGTTTTTTTTTGTGTGCGTTTTTTTTTGTTTGTTTGGTTGGTTTTTTTTTTTTGGTTTTTTTTTTTTTGTGGTTTTTTTGGGGGTGGGTTTTTTTTTGGTGTTTTTTTTGGGGGGGGTTTTTTGTTTTGTTTTGGGGTTTTTTGTGGGTTTTTTTGTTTGTTTTTGTTTTGTTTTTTGAGGTTTTTTTTGTTTGGCTTTTTGTTTGGTTGGGTTTGTTTTGTTTTTTGGGTTTTTGGGTTTTTTGGTGTTTTTTGTTGGTTTTTTGTTGGGGTTTTTTTGGTGGTTTTTTTTTTGTGTTTTTTTTTTTTTTTTTTTTTTTTTTTTTTTTGCGTGGGGTTTTTTGTTGTTGTTGTTGTTGTTTTTTGGTTTTTTGTTTTTTTTCCCTTGATTTCAGTTGACAAGCCCCATCTATCACCTTAGAAGAATGAAAAAGAGCAAACATCCACCTTGGCCCTTTCCTCCCTGGGTATCTGAAGGGAAGCGCTATTATTATCCCAGGGGATCAGAGCCCCAGGAATGTGCCCCAGGCCAGGACAGAGCCCTGGGTGACACCAGGGGCCGAAAGGGATGAGGGGCAGCCCCAATGGGTTCCCTGGAGTGCTGAAGGATTCCAGAATTCCCTCCCCTGGGAATGGTGGGCACCGGGCAATGCCTGGCAAAGGCAGGAATGAAAACGGGGGTGTTGCTGGATGGACACGAGAAGAAGGACACTTATACAATTAGTGTTAGGGCTATAAAATAAAAATAATATAAAATAAAAATAATATAAAATAAAATAAGTTTATTTTGGGATTCTGATTTATCTAGTTTTTTGAGTTTTATCAGGGATTATGGAGCAAGGTTGACACCTCTTTGACTCTACTGGTCAACCTCGAAGTCCATCAATTTGTCCTTCCCCAGGAAGGAATGGATGATTTACAGAATATCACTCCTTGTTTATGTTACAATGCCAGAAAAAAACTCCAATACAAAATGTAAACATAAAAAAAGCTAAAAAATCAGAACATCAGCGGGGAATGAAGCCCAGGGGCTGGAATGAAAACCCAGATTTGGCATCCCGGGATGTTCTGCCCTCGCTCCTGAAGGACCTGCCTCACTCTGCTCCCCCGTTAATGCACCAGGTACAGCTCAGAGCTGGCCAGAGCAGAACTTTGATAGAGCAGCCAGGTTTGGTTTTATTTTATTTGCATAAAGAGTTGCCTGGCTGATGGTTTGATGCTGGATCCTCCCTCCACCTGCGCTCTCCTTTCACTCCCTTCCTGCCACCAAAGCACCTGATCAGCCCCAGGTTTTTGGCTGAAATATTTTCCCCTTCCTGCAGCTCCTTTTCCTCACCCTTTTCCCTCCATCCCACCAGCCAGGTGAGATTTGGCAGCTCCAGGTGTAACTCACACCTGAATTTACACCTGAGCTTAGGCTCAGCCCTGCTTTTTGCACAGGCTCAGTTTTTGTCACCTCCAAGTGCCTTTATGCAGATTTGTAACAGTAAAAGCTGTACAGGAAGAGCCCAGTGCCCAGCACAGCTCAGCAGATTAAATTCAAACGTTTTGTTCGGGGTGCGCTGACAGATTTACAACTTAAATATTTCGCTTTGAAATGATTTCAGGCATTTCATATCAAGGTAATAGTTTGGCCTGAAAAACAAATGTTTGCAGTCCCATTCATTAATTGCCATTGTGAGAGATCTGAGCTCAGAGCTGTGTAAGTCCTGATCCAAATCTGTTTCCTTTGGCCACATCTCAGCGCTATAAAAACGACTTTCCCTCTCTGCAATGCCTTTTCCTGTGACATTCTGAAAAACCCTTCAATAAAAATTAATCAATAAATCATGCTAATTTGCCAAAGCTGGGAAAACTGACTCTTCCAAAGGCGTCGCTTTGCATGAAGGTCTGGGCTGAAGGAAACTAAAAAATGCACCTTTTAAAAAAGAGATTTTAGTAATGCTGTGTGGGCAAAGTGAGCATTCAATATTATTCCCTTCCACAGATGGAGAAAACAGTCAGCAAGTGACTGAGCAATGTGCTGGTAGTCACAGGGAGAGAGAGAGAGAACACGGCGTTCCTCCTCTGAGCCACGTGCCTTTTCTTGTCCTTCTCCTGGAATGGAGAATCTCAAGGTCTGGATCCCGGTATTTTTACAAAAAGGGAAAAAATCTGGGCCTCCTTTGAGAGCCCACAGTTCCCTTTGAGCGAGCTGTGCTCCACGTCCTGGCTAAATTTCAATTTGCCAAGGTATTTTGGATTTTTCTAAAATTACGCCCTCGCTGTGCACGACTCTTCCTCCCTGCCAGGTTCAAGTTCATGTGAAATGTTCTGGGTTTTAAAAGGCTCCAGCATTCCACCACCAAAGAGATTTGCTTTGCAAAGTTTAGATTCCTGTTTTAAATCCAGATGAGAGGGTTTGAGGTGGATGTGGAGCCATGGAAAGGCCAGCAAGCCACTGTCTTGTCCATGTCAGTTTTATTTTTATTATTATTGGTGCCAATAATGAACCTGTTGCAGTTATGTAATGGCATCTCCAAAGTTCTTTTTGAGTGTGCTGCCTTGCAGAGGAGTTTTAATTTTATTTTTTTTTTCCTTTACGACCTCTCATTGAAGTTTTAGTTTGATTTCTACCACTTACAAAAATATGAAATTGTGTTTTATCCAGCTTTGGGAATTTTTTTTTTTTAATGTAAGAACACACTTATAGGCAGCAGCTGAGCTCATTCCCCACCCTTTCTGGATGTATTCCTGATAAATTCATGATGGGGAGGTGATTCCTGCTGGAGAATTTATTACCTGAATAATTAAATCCCAGGAGGGGAACAGGTATTGCCCAAGCAGGGTGACACCTACACCAAAGAGAACAACAGAAATTTAGGGATCACAGAACCCCAGACTGGTTTGGGATGGAAGGGACCTCAAAAATCATCAATTTCCAACCTGCTGCCATGGCCAGGGGTATCTCTGATGTTTAAGGATGTTCTCAAACCTCTTTTGAGGCTGCCCTTCTGTTGGTACCTTTTCCCTTCACCAGCATCACACACACTCCTGCCCTCAGCTCATTCCCCACCCTGTCTGGATATATTTCTGATAATTTTTTTATGGGGAAGCGATTCCTGCTGGAAAATTTATTGCCTAAATAACTAAATGAAGGGACCAGATATTACCCAAGTTGGTGACACTCACAGTGCTGCTGCGTGGGGAGAACAACAGAAATTTTCGGATCACAGAATCCCAGATTGGTTTGGGGTTATTCCCCACCCTTTCTGGATATATTCCTGATAAATACATGATGGGGAGGCGATTCCTGCTGGAGAATTTATTGCCTAAATAACTAAATGATGGGACCAAGTATTACCCAAGCTGGTGATACCCACAGCACACACAACCTCGTGTATTTTCGAGCATCCCCACCTCTCCATCCTCCAGCTGGGAGCACCCAGGGAGCTTTTCCAGACAGAAAAAAGCCCAAAGGGAAGGAAAATCCTGTCCATTCAGAGGCAGCCCGGGAAGGGTTAAAGATTCCTGGGACTGACCATGGCAGGCTGATGTGCTCTCAGGTAATCAGGATAAAGCTCATTATAACCGGGATGAGCCTGAGCCGTGTGTGAAATGCTGCACCTCGAGCAGGGGGGGGTTTCTTGGGGAGCAGCAGGAGGAGGGTCGGTCTCTCCCTGGCAAAGCCCATTTCGTGTGTGTCTTGTTTTTGGGTTTTTGGGGTTTTTTTTGGAGTTTTTTGTTTGTTTTGTTTTTATGGGGTTATTTTTGGGTCTTTTGTTTGGTTGGGTTTTTTGGGGTTTTTTTGGTTAGTTTTTATTTTGGGGGGTTTTTTTGGTTTTTTAATTTTTTTTTGTTTGTTTGTTTTTTGCTTGTTTGGTTTTTAAGGTGCTTTTTAGGAGTTTTTTTTATTGGTTTTTGGGTTTTGGGTTTTTGGGGGGACTTTTTGGTTTTGTTTGTTAGGGTTTTTTTGTTTGATTGGTTTTTTGGGGTGTTTGGTCAGGTTTTTTGGTGTTTTTTTGTTTGTTTGTTTGTTTGTTTGTTTGTTAGGGGATTTTTTGGGGTTTTGGGGATGGGGTTTTGGTTTTTTGGGGGGTTTTTTCTTGGTTTTGGTTGGTTTTTTGTTTTTTGTTTTTTTTTTTTTTTTTTTTGCTAAGCTGCCAAGGCAGATCCCTGTATGTGGCTGGAGTTTATTTATTTATTTTTAATATTTATTTCTTCTTCTCCTCCTCCTTCATACAACTACCTGGCTGAACCAGCTCTGTGCTTTACATCCCTCATTCTTATTTCCCTCACCCAACTTATTCCAAAGGCTGAAATTCTGGGAATGGGCCTCCCTTGCTCATCCTCTGCCCCCCAGCCTTGCCTCGAGATGTCCAGTTTAAACCTCTGCAAAAAGTTATTTTCTTGCTCTGCAGGGACTTTTACAAGAGGCTCGAGACCCTCCTCCAGTGTGTTATATGGAAAGAAACGTTATTTATTCCCTTTAAAAGAAACGTTATCCCCTTTAAAATAAAACTATTGGAGGGGAAGAAAAAATGAAAACCAAGCTGACAAGTGCACTACAACTAAAGGATCAGGTTTCCTTGGCGTGGTGTAAGTGCTCATTTCTTTATTGTGTTCGCCAACCTGGGTTAAATCCTCCTGAATTGGGAGTTCAGCTGGAGACAGGGGCTGCCTGAGGATGTTGCATCTCCCAGTGTCCTGGGTTTAGTGTAGGATGTGCACACAGTATTTATTCCATCCCCATCTCCATGAGCTGTTGGAACCAGGTGGGGCAGTGTTTTCCCAGGCCCCTCCTTTGGGCTCTTCTGCTCATGGCCCATCAATGCCTTGCCCAGGACTCACAGGGAACTCCCTCCAGGAGCTCTCTCTGTTTAATGGGCCATCAAGGAGCCACTGCACGACTCCTCATCCCATTGGGAGATGCTCCCAATGCCCAGGGGGAGGAGCCAAGCATTCCCACCTGGAGAGAATCTGGCATTTGGGACAGGACAAGCAGCCCTGAGCCACTGGATTCCCAGAGGAGCAGAGCTCCCAGACCTTTCTGTGGGATCACTGCTTCAGGAAGAGCCCCTCACCTGGACTGCTCCCCCCACCCTGCTCAGGGTGTGTTCTGACTCTGGCAGTGCTCCTTTGTGTTATTGCATTTATTTTATTTTATTTTTACCCTTTTCCCTTTCCTCTTATTAAACTGTATTTCTGACTTGGAGCCTCTCACTCGTTTTGCTTTCAAACCACGACACCCAGTTGGGCAGCAAATATTGCAAAGTGTGAGCTTTGCTCACCTTCCTAAAGAAAAAAACCAACACTAAATGGTTTGGGAATTTTACAAAGGTCATAGTAGGATATTTATTTATTTATTTATTTATTTATTTATTTATTTGGATGCAGCCTTGGGATCAAAACTGTGCTGGGCCTTTCTAAATTCTAAACTCTAAATTCTGTTACTATTAATTCTTAATTCTGTTTCTATTCATTCTAAATTCTGTTTTCTGTGTTAGGGTTGTCCCCAGGTTAAATTCCCCTGGCCCAGAGCTCTCTGTTCCCCTCACCTGGGCCTGTGTCTCCCAGGCAGAGCCAAGGGGAGGGAAAGGTGCTGGAATTCTCCAAGATTTGGGGGGATTGTGCAAAAGAAAAATGGTATTTGTTCTTTCAGTCTTTGGAAACCTCTAAAATCTGACAGTGAGTTCAGCTTAATAGAAAACTCCTCCCTGGCCAAAATAGATTTTGAGATTTTTCTTTAATTTTTTTAAAAATATTCTTTATTTCTTTAATGATATTCTTTTATTATTTATTTTCCTTCTTTAGTTATATTGAGGTTTTTTTTCTTTCTTTAATAATATATTTTTTTCTTTATTTATTTATATTCTTTTATTCTTCAATTTCTTTCTTTAATTATATTCTTTTATTCTTTATTCTTTCCTAAACAGGAGCTATAAGTGATATCAGCTCCCCCCTGGCCAAAGTAGATTTTGAGATTTTTTCCTTAAAATATTTTAAAATATTCTTTATTTTCCTTCTTTAATAATATTTTTTTATTCTTTATTATCTTTCTTTGATAATATTCTTTTATTCCTTATTTTCTTTCTTTAATAATATTCTTTATTTTCTTTCTTTAATTATATTCTTTCATTCTTTATTTTCTTTGTTTAATAATATCCTTTTATTCTTTATTCTTTCCTAAACAGGGCTATAATTGATATCAGCTCCCCCCTGGTCAAAGTAGGTTTTGAGATTTTTCTTTAAAATATTTAAAAATACTATTTATTTTCTTTCTTTAATTATATTCTTTCATTCTTTATTTTCTTTGTTTAATAATATCCTTTTATTCTTTATTCTTTCCTAAACAGGAGCTATAATTGATATCAGCTCCCCCCTGGTCAAAGTAGGTTTTGAGATTTTTCTTTAAAATATTTAAAAATATTCTTTATTTTCCTTCTTTAATTATATTCTTTTATTCTTCATTTTCTTTCTTTAATAATATTCTTTTACTCTTCCTTAAACAGGAGCTATAAATGATTTCCACTACCTGAAACCCATCAGCTTTTGGAGGCACCTGGTTATTTTTCACAGTTTAAGGATGCCCAACACAAAAATACCCAAATAATTCACTCAATATCATCCTTTTTTTTTGTATTTTCTGTCCCCTCTGTATCCTTGCTGTGCCAAAACCTCAACTATTCCCAACATCTCACTTCTTAAAAAATAAATAAAGAAAAAAACCCTCCAAAATGTTTCCTGTTGGATTTCGCGACCTCTTGGCCGCCTCTCGTGGTTCTCCTTGCCTGACTTTGTCCCAGTTAATATTCCAACAGGTGTTTCCTTTTTGGGTGGAATTTTTTTTAGGCTGTTCTCTCTCTGGAGGCCTCGAGCACAACAGAGCTGTGTTCATTCCCTGTTCTCTCACGGGGACAGAATTTTATTTTCTTAACCCCAACGTTTCCCCTCCGTGCAGGAGGAGGAGGGACAGACTTGGGCTTTTCAGCATCTTCTGCTCTCTGGGTTTTTTGGGGTTTTTTTATGAAATCCCCATATGGATTTCACCTCAGCCCTGCCAGGAGGGTGGTGAGGGTTTAAGGGAGAAATGAGGCAAAAAAATCTCTTTTTTTCCACCATTTTTTTGTGCAGCATCTCAATTTTATTATTATTTCTTTTTAAAAAAAGCATCTCAATTCGTGTTTCGCGACTATTGGAAAGGACATTTTTAATTTTCATTAAAAATAATTAAATTAATGCTTAAAGATTCATCCCTTGGTGCTCTCAGGTGTGTTTTGATATTGCTGGAAATTTGTTGTGGTGACTTTTGGGTTTGAGCCACTGGTTCATCCCTGAAATAATTTCTTGTGGTGATTTCTCTGCCAGATTTGCCCCTTTTCTACCTCTGGATGATGCTGAGCTGTCACTGCCAGAAAAAGAAAATGTTTTGTTTCAAGACTTTACCAACTTTTATATTTTTTTTTCTTAAATATATATATATATATATATTTGTGGAGGAATTTTTATTTTTAGTGGAGGGATTTAAGAACTCTGTGCCAAAACTCCCCCTCGCTCTGTTTCACTGTGTGTAAAACACTTTTCTGTTCAGTGGTGGCCCCAAATTTGGGTTTTTTTTCAATTTAAAAAAAACAAAACAAAAAAAACCCAAAAAAAACCAACAATCAGGAGGGGAAAAAGTAACAATGCAAGTGTCAGATCCTCACATTAGTCAAGGATTGGCCAGTTATGATTTTCCCCAAACTGATTAAATCAAATATTCCCACCAAGCCAAATTCATCACCCCGGGACAGCACCAAAGCTGAGTTTGGATGATTTTAAGATAAAATGTGGCATTTGGAGGAATATGTGCCAATAAATGTGGATACACATGGAAATTAATGATATAAAATCCTTTATTTTTATTTCTTTACTTCCTTGGACATTCACAGTTCCCAGTCCCACACCTGAGATAACACCTGGTCAGGAGGGTTTGAATCCAGAAAACAGAATTTTGCTGTATCTGCAACAATTTTTTTGTTCTTAGAAAAGTCAATAAAGCAGTTCTGGGTGTGAGGCATTGATTGGTGAGAAAAGGGACTCAGAAAACCCAAACCCTCCCAGTCCCCAAATAAAAAACTGAACCTGCCAATATTTTCCTGTGTCCCATGGACACCCAACATATTTATTGATTTATCATGTATGGCAAGGGAGCAAGAAGGAAAGAGAGATGGGAGTGCTAAAGCCATAAAAACTATGAATAAATTGGGATTTTTTGTTGTTGTTGTTGTTTTAACTCCATTAAAAATCGAGTGCAGGGTCATGTTGGGTTATTCTTAGTGCACAAAACTTTTTAAAAAAGTTGAGGCCAAGAAATTCCTTCATTGTTTGGGATTCTGGCTTGGGATGGGGTGGCCTCAATACGATGCTGCAAATTATTGGAAATCAAACAATTGCACTTCTTGGAAGCTTTAATATTGATGAAAGAAATAATCTGTTAATATTGATGAAAGAAATAATCTGTTAATATTGATAAAAGAAATAATCTGTTAATATTGATAAAGTAAATCAGCTGTTCATTGGGAGCCTCATCAGGAAGGTGAACATGGGACTGGATTAAAAAGTGAAATTATCAGATTCAGATGTTTAAGAAAAAAAAACCCCAAAATTTAATAGGTTGGGAGCTTAGAAACAAATGTGGAAATGGAAGATGATATTACCAAATTTACTTCAGGATTTTTGGGTTTATTCTGTGCCAGGCAGGCACAAAGGGCAGGGTCCTTCAGAGGCTGCAGCAATTAGTGGGACTTGAATTTTTTGCAGCACAAAAAAATATTTTCACAGCAAAACTGGGAGGGAAATTATTAAATCCAAAAGAATCGTGAAATCAATTTGGATTTATTCTGCTTCTTCACTTGGCTGATGGCAATTATAATTTATATTCTTGTGAATTCTTAGCCTGCCCATCCGTTATTTTGGTGGTTTTATCTCTGGTTCTCCACAAAAATAGTTTTTGCTTGGTCATCCTTGTAAATACACAAATGAAAATAGGGATACATGGGGATAAATTCTGAATTCAAGGATGTATCAGAAGGATCTAAACTGTGAGATATTCAGAATTGATATTTAGTTGGTATTTATACCTATTTCAGTTGATATTTGTAACTATATCATATTTTTTTTAAGGCTCATGTAGGCAGTAATATATATTAAAAAAATTGTCACAACTCTAAATCTTTTAATGGTTAAAAATATCACAAAAATGGTTAAAAAAAATCACAAAATATCACAAAATGAGTTTTCTGCTCCTGTTCCTTTAAGGTGGGCTCTGTGCTCTGCAGCCACCGCCACTGTTTTCCAATATTTGGAATTATGAGCAAATAGAATTACTCCCCCATCCCATCCTTTCTGTTTACATTGTGTAATTACCAGCCCCTCTCCATGCCTCATAATAATTGACTTGATATTGATAAATAGATTAGCTAATACAGCAAATGATTATTCCCCACTAAATGAAATCAGGGTGCTTTTGACTTCAAGTGCCATTAACAATAAATGCAGGGATTGGGGACGGCTTTTGCATTTTGCATTAAAGCAGCCCCTGGATAAACACCCAGAGAGCAGGAGCAGAGCCCAGGGATGCTGCTCCTCCCCTGCTCTGGGCATTATCCACCTTTTCCCAGCTCCTGAACTCATTCCTGGTAGCCCCAGAGTGGAACTGTTGGCCCGGAATGCTCCCAGGGGAGGTTTAGAGCAGATGTTTTCATGGAATTGGAGTGGTGGAGTCGCCAGCCCTGGAAAGGTTCAAACAAGGTGTGGATGTGGCACCTGAGGACACGGTTTGGTGGTGCTGGGTGATGGTTGGGCTTGATTTTAGACATCTTTTCCAAGCTTAATGATTTTATGGAGTTATTTAAACCCTTTTTAAGGGTCAGGATGTGACACTGCTGTACACCACAACGACACAGACTCTGAGATTCAGGAGGCTGAAAATGACTCCTTTATTTCTGGGCTGTGTCTCCCTTTTATCCTGTTGACAGAAAATTCCCTGGAAAAGTAATTTCAGAAAACCAAAACACCTCAGGCACAAACCAGGGTTACACTGGTGTCCTCTCATTCCTGGAACAATGGGATCCTCATCATCCTCAACGTCATCATCCTCCTCATCCCCATCATCCTGATCATCATCATCATTTCTCATCTGGAATTTCACACCGGGCTGTGACACAGGGCTGAGCACACTCCTGGTGTGATGCTGTTTTACACCACAGTGACACAAAGACTCTGAGCTTCAGGAGGCTGAAAATGGCTCCTTTATTTCTGGGCTGTGTCTCCCTTTTATCCCATTTCACACAGACCAATTGGATTGGTGACACAAAGACAAACCTCTTCACTCCCATTGGTCAGAGCAGAGGGACAGCAAGGAGAAGTCCCTCCTGGGGAAAGGAATGAATAACAAAGGTACAGCTACAAAAACATTTCTCCTGTTTACAGAAAATTCCCTGGGAAAAGAATTTCAGAAAACCAAAACACCTCAGGCACAAACCAGGGCTGCAGGGTGGATGTTCCATCCACAGTGTCAAGTTTTGGGGTCACCACCCACCTCTCTGTGGGTATTTTTTCCCCAAAAAGAATGATTATATCACCTTGTTATTGCTAATTCCTGTAGGATTGGTCCAGTCTGGGAAATCGGCACCAACACATCAAATTTCTCGACCCTACAACACTTATTTGAGTCGATTCTGGGATTGAAACATGCAATTTTCAGATGGAAAAGGGCTGGAGTCTCCTCTTTTGGAATAGCTGGTCACTAATCCAGGCAATGCTGGATCCTGGAGGGGATTTTGGTACCTGCAGCCCCCCCTGAGCTCTCCCTGGATCTGGCCCAGGCTGCTGCAGGAGCTGCCAGTGAGATGATTTATGGCAATTCTGGGCCATATGTTGGTGAATCTTTGGCTCCACAGTGGGGCTCAGGGGGAGGAGGCAGCCCTGGCCTGGATTTTGTGGCATTTTGTGCTTTACAGCTGCTCCCTGCATGTGGGAAAGGTGGTGGGACACGGGGAAAATAACTTTCCTTGCCTGTAAGGAGGGCACAGAAATCTCTGGGCTTTAATTTCGCCATTCATCAATAGCAAAATCATTGTTTTATCAGAACTGAGGGTGGATGTAGCGATGAAAATGTGATTTTTAGGCATTTGAAGTCCCATCCCTTTCCTTTCTTTCCTCTTTTGCAGTCTCTTAATTAAGTTTAATCCTGGCCAGGCAATGTATGAAACCTCAAATATCAGCACACATTATACAATCCATCAAAATTCCATCCCAGCCTCATCACAGCCCCAGGATTAGGAAGGAAAAGTAAAAAAAAAAAAAAAAAAAAAAAAAAAAAAAAAAAAAAAAAAAGGGAGAGAAAAAAAAAAGTTAAAATTAATTTAACAAAATTGGAACCAGCCCTTAAACGGATGGGAATTGCAACCTGAAGTTCCAGTTCTGCAGCATCACCTCCAATTTGCTGGATTCCTGCAGCTGATTTATGTCAGGCTCCCAAATTCTGGGAATGCTTCAGCATGGGCTGAGCTGCAGGTAAATCATCCCCAGGGCTCCTTTTTTTCCAGCTGGGGACTCTGTGAGGATGAGTTTGGAGCCCAATTCAGGGTTTCCTAAAATTCTGCTGCTTTGCAAAGCTCTTCCAGCTCCCAAAATTAGTGTTGGGTGTAAAATTTAAAAAGTTTTGGGGAGAAAAATTATAATTTATATATAAAGAATTAAAAAATTATATATAAGGAGAGAGATCTGTGCTCAGCTTTAGATGAGGAAAAAACCTCCCTAAAAAGAAATGAGGGTTTTATTTATCTCCTTTTCCCTTAAAACACCAACATTTCCCTCTTCTCCAATTTTTATTGTTGCCACATTCGATTGGTTCATTTTCTTCCTGCTTTAGACCAGGTCTCTCCTCCAGCATTCAATAATAAAATATCTCCCAGTGCTGAATTCTTTCCACATCCCAATGTTACAATTCAGCTCTCGCCCTTGGTGGGTTATTTTTTTTATTTATTTTATTTTCAAGTGAAAACGCAGTAAAAGGTTATTTTGGATGTGGGAGATGAATGCAGATGGGAATGCCAGGGAAGCAGGATGACAAAGCAGGGCTGGAAAGGGAGACAACAACAAGATTTCAGCTCCCTCTGAGCACAACACACCTCAAAAGCTGCTTTATTTATGGTCAAATGAAGGAAAGCTGTAAAAAAATATATAAAATCCAGAAAGTTTTGGATTTTTGGCATAAAGATTTGACCTGCCTGGCCAGAAGCAGGAGCTGTGTGTCCTCCAAAGGTCCCTGGGCTGCAAAAAAACCAATTTCCCCCAGCTCTGAGCGAGGTCTTTGCTCAGGCACAGCGTGAGAGAGAGGAGAGATCCAGCCTGGGCAGATGGTGGGGAGGAAACACTTGCCCACAGCTGCTGGGAGCAGCAAAAAAAAAAAAAATAAATCCAAGGAAGAGCAGCCAAAACACAACCACATCCAACTCTGGGACAGGGAAAACAGAGACCTGCAGCCTGGGCAGGAAAGGGAGGTGGGAACAGCTCAGTTTTCACCCTTTGGCCAAAGACAATGAGCTGAAAAATCACCTTGTGGGGATTTCTGGTCCTTCTGCACCTTAGAAAATCAAGAAAAAATATCAACTAGGAATTGATTATTAGCTAGGAACTGTTGTGCTCTGAATTTTGACTGGAAAAAAACCCCAAAAACTTATCAGGATTTCTCTAACCAGCTGAAGGAGATTGATTCCTAAGGAGTGTTTCTGTCACTTCCAGGATTTCCTATCCATTCTACACTATCAGCTGAAAAATTTAGGAAAAAAAAATTAAAATTGAGCTGTAAACTCCTCATGGAGGTGAAATTCCTGCTCACTTTGCTCTGGTGCTCACCTCTTGTGCAGTCCCTGAGCAAATTCACCTTTTGGGGAAGCAAAGGTGATAAAATCAATGTTTTCTGGGGGTGCAGACACAAGAAATCATGGAATGGTTACATTAAATTTAATAATAATCATTGCTAAAGTAACAATTTAGCAATAAAATTAACAATAATCAAGTCCAGAGTGCAAGAATTTGTTGGTTTATCAGAAAACAAGCTTGATTCTTATCTTGGATTTTTGTAGTTATTTCTAGAAATCTGTGGAATTTTTTTCCCTGGATTTTTGTAGTTATTTCTAGAAATCTGTGGATTTATATTTTTTCCCTGGATTTTTGTAGTTATTTCTAGAGATCTGTGGCCTTTGGTTGTGTTAAACGCCATAAAATTCATAGATCCTTAAACACCTGCTCATTTCCAAGGAAGATCAGAACTTTTCCAGAGTTTAGGGGGGAAAGGGGAGGATTTATAGAAATCCTGTTCCATATTAGAACCTCCTCAAAAGGCGTTTTATTGGTGTTTATAAAGATGGAAAACTCCTCATGTAGCAAAATGCAGTAAATTAATGCACAAGTCAAATATGATTTTTTTTTTTTTTTCATGATTTGGTGGTAAATTGAAATTTTTAATAGTTTTATCTACTGGGCAGGCACAGCTAAATTTGCTGATTGGGAATAAAATCCCAACTCCGATGACTTTCCAAGGAAGAAAACGTCGATTTTGCCAGCTGAAACCAAATCTGTTTGGGTTGGTTGTGCAAGGAGCTGCGAGGATGAGCCAAAGCCTCGTGAAATCCGACTTCTTCCAGGGGCTGGACCTGCTCCTTCTGGCCTGAAAAAAGTGGGAGGGATATTTGACTCTCCTTGTCCTCGATCTGGAAAAGAATTACTTGTTTTTCCTCAAAAGCTCCGCGTGGTTTTGGGAAAGGGATGGGCTGGAGTGTTGGGACTTCCATTAATCATGGAATTTCCTTTTTTTTTTTTTTTTTAATCAATTTCCAAAATTTCTGGGTTTTTTATTTAGCCTGGGGGAGGCTTATTTTTCCCACTGATGTTTTGGAGGTGTGAATTTGTTGTTTTATTGCTCATTGTTGGAGAGTCTGGAGCATCCCCCATGATGGGGCTGTGGAAATGTCCGAGCTCAGGGCAACCAGAACATGGAAAACTTGGAATCTGTGAAAAATTCAGAGCTGAAATTATGTTTGGATTGCCTTTTTAAACCTGATAGAGAAGGACTGATGGGAGATGTTTGTCACACTTATAAATTCCCCTTTTCAAAGAATATAAATTCCCTTTTCAAGGAATATAATTTCCCCTTTTCAAGGAATATAATTTCCCTTTTCAAGGAATATAATTTCCCCTTTTCAAGGAATATAAATTCCCCTTTTCAAGGGTCGTTCTTTGCGTTCTCCATCACATTTTGTGGTTTCCTCTGCACCTGAAGTTTTTCCAGATAAGGCTGTGGCCCCAAAAATGGTCTCAGGATATTTCCCTGTGCCCCCCAAGCTCAGGGTTCAGTTTGAAGAGAGATTTGATGGGCTCAGATCAAAGAGCAGAGTTTTCTAAACAAAACGATCTCTGGGAATGGTGTTTTGGGATCGGGGAGAGGTGGATTTATGATGTGAGAGATTAAACAACCTGCACCTCTCCTTTATCCCTGAAATCACATTCCTCCTCTGCTCCCCTCTCTGGGATCATCCCTGCTCTGAATCATGGAAAACATGGAATGTTATGGGGCAGTGGGACCTGTTGGGTGTTAAACCCAAAAACTTGATCCAAACCTGCTCTGCCTTTGCTCCTCCTGCAACCCCCCAGCCCATTAAAAGGCAAAATGATGAATTAAAAAAATAAATTGCTGCTCTGAGAGGATTCATTGGGGTAAAACTCTGGGAAGATTTGGAAAACTAAGAAATTTTAATTTTTTTTGGTTTAGTAAAATATAATTTCTTTTTAAAGCCTTCCCATTTGAAGCAGTCTTGAAAGTCTTTAAAATAATTAATGTTCTCTATCTAAAACACCTTTGCTTTCTAAGTTTTGGCAGAAAAGACTCTGATTCTCTAAGAAACTGAACAAAATGATGCATTTCATCAATTGTGTCACTTCTGTGGTGTGTGTGTGTGTTTGTTAATTGAGATATTGCTGATTAAACCAAAGATATTTAATGTTCTATGGAGCACTGATTGGTTCTAATTGGGCTACCAAGCAATAAAATCAGATCTGATCTCTTAAACCAAGAGTAGAAGTCCTAAAAAATGGAATTTTGGGGAATTCTTCTCCCTTTTTGGGGATCCCCATCCCCTTTTTGGGGATCCCCATCCCTTTTTTGGGGATTCCCCTCCCTTTTTTTGGGATCCCTCTCTGTTTTTGGGGATCCCCCTCCCTTTTTGGGATTCCCTGCTATTCCCTTTTCCCTTTTCTGCAGAATCACAAACCTCCTCTTGAAAATCTCCCTTTTCCAGCTCGTTTTTGGACGGCACAGCCACATCAAGGTCCCAACACCTGCATTTTTTAATTCCTGGGGATATTTCAGTGCCAGGTGGGGAAAAAAAAAAAGAGTGGGAGATGGGAGTCTTTGCAACAACCTCTGCCACTGGGCCTTTCCAGCAAGGCAGGGAGAGACAGGGAAAAATAGTCAACATTATTTCAGCACAGTGGGGAAGGAGGGATGAAAGCTCCGCAAATGAATTCATTGTGACAACCTTTGTGAAGGATCCCAGCGTTTGATCTTTTAAAAAGATTTAATAATTCTTTGGAGAGATTAAAGAATAAAACTGGCTGGGACGAGGAGGAGGAGGAGGAGGAGAGGAAGTTAACTTGCTTTTTTCCACCCTCCTGATTCTGTCAAAATAGTAAACAACAATAATAATAATAATAAAAAAAGAGCAAATCCCTAAATTTAGTCGGTTTCCCCCTCCACATCACCTCTTTTTTTGGGTGTTGATCCATGTCATGTTGGAGTCCTTGTCGCAGAGAATGTGACCCCTCAGATAAAGATTTTGGGCAATGAGCTAATGGGCTTCTCTCCAATGGAAATGGAGCTAAAAAGCAAAGTAATTAAACGCCCGGAAATCAGGATTTCCACCAGGTTGGGGTTTGGGATGTTTTACGCGTTTCCAAAAGGCCAAAATTTCAGCCACAGGGTTGGGTTGGGGTCCTGAATGATGAGCCAGGTGAGCTCTGAAGCTCTTTGCGTTGCCACTGATAAAATAGATCTGACATTAATTTTTGGTTAATTTTTTTACATTTTAATTTTTCTCGTCACTTAGAAAACCTTGTGGTTTAGATGTTTTCTTAAAACTAACTCAGGTTGCTGTGATGCAAATAGTAAATTCCTCTTATGTTTTTTTGGAGGTATTACTTAAAAAAACCAACCCTAAATAACCAAAACCAACCCGAGGAATTAAAACACATAGATTTTTCCATCAACTGACCTGGTATTACTCTTATTTTAAAATAATGGCATTATTACTCTTATTTTAAAATAAGGGAATTATTACTCTTATTTTAAAATAAGAGAATTATTACTCTTATTTTAAAATAACGGAATCATCTCTGCTGCAGTTTTTTTTTTTTTGGAGGGAATCAAACTTTTCTGCTTTGAAGAAGTACGGATAATTTAAAAATCAGGATTTTTTGGTTCAGCCTGGTCATTGTCTACCTTTAGCCAGCAAACAAATAAATACAGTTTGACTGCTAACAGCTGCCACATACAAGTGGAACAGGGTGGGAAGAGTTTTGTAATCATTTCTCCATCAAATACTGAACAGCCTTTCCTATGAGAAGACCCCAGGGCCCTCCAGGCCCAGCCAGAAACTCCTCTGGACTGGAGCTGCACAGGAAGGGCACTCAATGGAGGCATCTATTTCAAAAGCCACGCATAATGAAGATTAATTAGACCTTCTTTAGCAGCCCCAAGTTAAATACACACAGCCAAGGCCTTGGGCGTCCTCACGCCACCAGGAAAGTTTCCATGGAAAGCAGAGGAGATTAAAAAGTGGGCGACAGGAGAAGGAGGGTCAGCTCCTGTGTAAAGTTACTTTAAAAACCCACCAGGGTTGGCTTTTCTTGTTCACATTCAGGGATAAAATGCCTTAAGGGGCACTTGGAGCAAGGTGGGGTCATGTTCTGTGGGTTTGCAGTCGTGCAGCTTCTCCAACCACGTTCTGTTTAATTTAATCTGTTTTTTTGGTGGCTGAGGGTACCCCAGTTCTCTCAGTCCATGCAATATTCTTTCCTTTCAAAAGGCCAGACTCGTGCACCTATAGCTTGAATTTTTCAACCACAAGCTGGGTTTGGATTGGACTTCAGAGCTTTGCAACAACTTTTCCTTCTGCTTTGTTTTCTTCTGAGACATCACCTGGTCTTGGATTCGGTCTGGGGTGAATTATGCTTTGATCCAGGCCTAGGGTGTGAATTAAGGCTGAGTTGGGTGATCTCAGAGGTTTTGTCCAATGTTAACGAGTCCATGATTTAAATCTTGCAAGAGCAAGGCACCAATGCAGCCCATCCTGCAGCTGAGGGCTGGGACAGGCTGGGAATGACCTGCACTTCCCCAGCTGCAGGAGGGGCTGTGTCTAATGCAATCAGTGCCTTTGACTCTTTCAGACCTTTCCTAGGGCCAGCCTGTCCCCACTCAGCGCTTTGGAGCAGGGAAGGAGCCCTGAGTGTCCCCAGCACCTTTGGGCACACAAAATCCTCCCTCCTCCCTCATTGTCAGGGCTGCTGACTGCTCTCATTAACTTCAAGTGGCATCGAGTGCTCAGCACAATGGCAAACCGAGCCCTCCACTCCTTTAAAGTGATCTTTGGGGTTTCATATTTATTTGCAAACTGGGGGCAGCGCAGATCCCGAAAGAAAAGGGTTTTTTTTTTTCTCCCTCCTCACCCCGAGCTGGAGGTGGACACACGGAGCCAAGGCATGTTCTGCCAGCACAATGGCAACTTATGAATAAGATCATACTTGTATTTGCATTAACACGGCTGGCTTCTCCGAGGCAGTTTTACATAATCTCCTTTTCAATGGGGAAGGGTGTCATTTCCCCTTCATTTCATACAGCCCCGCTTTGAAAATGTAGGGAGGAAGTATTTAAAGAAAGTCCGCATTTTATGAAAGGGAAAATTGCCGGCGTTCCTTTGTGTGTCTCAGTAGGATTTGGATAGATTACTCATACTTAAAAAGGAAGGGAGCTTTTGCTTTCTCTTCCCCTTTTTTAAAAAACTTGCATTAACATGATGTATTGACATATTACAAAATCCAGGGAACGCTGGAGAGCGAATCAACCGCGGCTTTGTCCGCAAGTTGCAACAAATTCTTGAAACGTCGTCACCTTCTGAAATAAAATTGTCACATTTTGGATACAGGCAACTTTTATAAGGACTAAAGCTCCACTTCTAAGATAGGGACAACAGCGTGTCCTCTCTCACTTGCTTTATTCTTTCTGTTTAAAAATTAATTCTCTCTTTATTTTTTTTTTTTTTTGTTTTTTTTTTTCCCCCTTTTGATCCAATGAGCTGGGTACGAGTGCAGCACGTTTGAACCATTTTCATAAATCAAGCAACTGGAATAGATTTTAATGCAGAATTGTATTACTGCAGGAATGCCAGGCATGCAGGCTCGAAGCACTAACACTTCTATTAGCTGAAGGGAAGCCAATCCTTTAGCTGTAAGCATATTAAAGGAAAATAATTCCCCTGCTACATTTCGGGGGTCTCTGATGTCAAAAATCCCCCCTGAAGTAACTCACAACTTTTTTTTTTTTTTTTTTTTTTTCTGAGTTGTCCTTGTCTCAGGGGTGTTACCACTGGTCAGTCACACTCTGAGGAATATGTTTTATGGGCAGATATTAAAGCTGTTCTTGCCTCTCTGACATCCTCGGGGTAAAAATAAAGTCATGGAGAAGTAGAACATCAAGGTTCAGTGCTGGAAGGAGCTATCAGCTCCCACAAAGGCTTTCTATTCCTTCCAGGACCTATATTTATATTTGCTGATGACTCCTTGTCAATCTGACACTTGCTAATCAACCTTTGATGATAATTGTAATTCTTGCTGAGGACACTCCATCCTGGGAGGTCAAAAGGACATTTTGTACACTGAAATGCACCCTGTGCGTGTGTGTGGCTGAATCCACAGGGACATGTTTATATTTACAAGAGGTGTTTGTGCTAACACTTCTTTTTTTGGGGTTTATTTTTTATCCTTCTCCTTTCCCTCCTTTGCTGCTGTCTTTTTGCATCTATGAAATGTTGTTCATTGCTAAATCATTGCCAAAATTGACAAGGGAGGGGGTGAACTTGCTGCTCAAAACAGAGGGGAAAACGCAAGGAAATTATAAAGGTGCTTTAGTAAAAAAAACTTGGTAAATATTCAGCTCACTTTTTTTTTTTTTTTTAATTTAAAGAGAAGGGTTTTTGTGAAATCAGTTGATAACATCTTCATCTAAATCCATTTATTATCTCCTGTTTGAAAAGCACTTAGCTCAAGAGGGCTTTGTGCCTTCACTGAGGTTTCCAGGTATCATCAGATCAAGAATATAAGTTAAGCGTGGATAAAACACAACAATGTTTGTTATTTTCTCTCGCCAAAAAGAAAGCAAATAACTTGAGGCATCTGAATCTGACACTGAGGGTGTAGACTAAGCCAGTTGGGAGGCTTTTCATTTCATATTTTGGCACTGAATTTTATTCTTTTTTGAGTCCTTTTTGCCTTGACATTCCACAGGTTTTGGATGTGTTGGACTAGACCTCTGCAAATAATCAGATTTTTGAATTTCAGGGTCTGCTGACGAGTCCTGGCTTTGCAGTTTGGGTTCCCAACATTAGGAATTCAACCCAAGGACTCCAAGGACGGGTTTGCACGTTTGTGTGGAGGACAGATCCTCTCCCAAGGACAGCACCACGGATCTGCTGTGGGGAGGCAATGAGAGCTGGGCACTGGAGATTGCTGAGTGCCACAGGGCACTGCCCCTGCTCCCCCAGTTTAATTGCCTTGTTTAGTCTGGTGTGCCAGCCTGGGAGCGGGAGAGGTGGAATAAAATTCAGGATAATCCCTCCTTGCAGGAATCTCAGCATCACCTCCGTGACTGGTACCCAGAGACTGCTGCTGGCTCAAGAACTGACCTCAATCAGACAGCGGGCCCAAAGCAGAAAAGCAAATTATCTCCCTCCTTCCACAGTTTGCTCCCGAAGGACTCCAGAACCTTGCATAAACAAAAACTAATTATAATACACACACACACAGACACAAAAATTTAGTAAAAAAATACCCCTCAAAGCTCTGCTGGTAGGCTGAACAAAAAGGGAGAAGGAAGAGTGAATGTCACAGTGCCATCTACTGACGCCAGCCCCAGCCTGGAGGGAGAGAACACCCAACTGCAAGGGGAGGAAATAAAAAATAATAAATAAATAAGGCTGGGAGCTTTGGAAGGATTATGTTTAAAGCAAGGAGATGACTGCTAATTAATGTGACAAGAGAGAAAGCCTCACCTACTGACAGGTTATTCATCCCACAAGTGTTAGAATCCTCCTCAGCGAGGTGTGCTCCTAGAATTCCTGGGAAATAAAAGGCTGGTGCTGGATGGAGGAGCAGCTGACCAGGAGCCTCAGTGCCAGCTCCCATCTTTCTGTTTGGTCTTGATGAGCTTTTACACCGGAGGAGAATTACAGCCTGCTCTGTGGCGAGCAATTTTGAAGACATAAAGGAAGGCAATTGTGGAATGAAACCCGCTCTGTGTGCTGTGAGATAACTTCACCTGACACAGAAAATGAGCGGTGACTCGGAGGCAGGTAGGAGCAACATGTAATCCAGTTGACACAAATGAAAAGATGATATTGGCAGGAAATTGGGCTGCGTGTGAATATAAAGGCTGTTGAATAACAGGGAATGGGAAATGACATGCTCAGCAGCAGCGAGGGAAAGATGAAAGGAGTTCAGAAAACATTTGTACGGGAGAAGGCAAGAACGAGTCAACAAAGGCAGGAATTCTCTGCTCCTTCTCCTCTGCAGCCTCCAGCCCTACCTGTGCTCAGCGTTGGCAAGTGGTGAAGTGTCAAAACAATTAGAGTTTGTTCTCTGGTTGCTAATGTGCCAGCTGAAGTGGAGGCTGAGATGTTCAGCAAAACCATTACTAAGCAAAATGAGGCTTCATCATCCTTTGTATCACTCTCAGTGATTCCAAGGTAAGGATGAAATTAAGGATGAGCAGAGAGTGATTGAGGATGGAGAGGCAGAGAGGGGAAAAAAAAAAAAAAGTCAAGAGGTGAGGAGACTGCAGCATGTTGATTGGAAAAAAAAAATAAAAAATTCTGTATATTCTGAAGGGTTGTGTCAAGTATGAGAATTCAGGAGGAGGGGAGAAGTGAGCACCTGAGCTGTGCTCGCTGAGCTTCACTCCAGAGATGCTGTGGCAGATGGAGCTGACATCCTGAGAGAGGCTAAGAGGTGAAAGTAATAATGAACAGCCTTCACAAGGTAAAAGCAGGAGAAATATTAGAGCTGTTACAGGAGAGCAAGCAGGAGATGTTGAGATTTATGAGTCCTTCTGGAGAGCAGCCATGGTTTGTCTTTATTTCCCAGTAACTGGTCCTTGGTTTGAGCTCTGTCAGGTCATCAGGCTGGTGCCACCAGCTCTGAAAGGTTTTCTGCCCTTCCTTTGGATCATCCAGCAGGCACAAAATGAACATGTGGAGTGTGAGCACGATCTGCTTTTGGGGGAGCTGCCCTGAAAAGCAAAAGCAATGGGGAAAAAAGTAAGAAGAGCGAGAGGATTTTATTATGGCACCATCTGTCTCCTGGCTGTTAATATTTCTCTCCCCTCTTTGCAGCGATTCTGAGAGCTGGGCTAAGGATGGATGTTGTAGGAGGGAAGGTTCCAGAAGGGACCATGACTGTCCCTCCATGGGGAGCAGGGTCTGGCTGGAGGCCCCTGTGTGACACTGATCTTAAAACTAACACACAGAGCCCGGCCTTGCCTTGGAGAGGGGCCAGCAAGTGAATTCCAGCTCGGAGCTCATTTCCTTGGTCTCGCTCTCCTCTTCCTCCTTTACTTTAGTGGGAGCCCAGACCTGTCTCAGGCAACTCACAGCACCTGGGACAGGCTCCCACTGCATGTTCCAGCACCCTGGCAAAGGGCTCTGCTCTCATATTTTTCAGCTGACCCGGAGATTTCAAACAGCAGTTTCATTTTTCCTCTTTTAATTTAATTGAGGAACGTAAAAGGAGCTTTTGACTTTTACTGGTGGAACCTGAGGAGGGCTGAAGCAGTTTAAACTTGACCGACCTTAATCCTGCAGGGCACCCTTCTAAACTTTTGTTTACCTCCTGTGAGCTGCTGAAGGGAGGAGGGAAAAAAAGGAAGGAAAAAAAAAAAAAAAAAAAAAAAAAAAAAAAAAAAAAAAAAGGCAGCTTTCAGTTACTAAACCCCCTCGTGGTATTGAATTCTAACCAAGTACATCCAGCCCTGCCAGCCAGAAATGCCAAAAGGAGGAAAGCTGCTGAATCAGAGGAGAATCAGGATGGGGAGGATGGTGGGGAATATGAGAGTAGCACTAGGTGGGTTCATTTGATAGACTTATTGCTGTTTTGTGTTTGCAGATCATCTGGGAGCAAACTCCTTGGGCTTTTTGTTTTTATTATCATCGCTGGGTTTTTGTTCCTAAATTATTTAGCAAATGTTTTCTGGGAGCCACTTCCAGCATATAGATGAGTTATCCCCTGCTACTTGCTGGTCTGAGGAATAAATTCTGCAGCTCTGAGCTGAGCCTGCAAGATGCCAAAAGCTTTGGGCACCTGGACAGGGTAAAGGGGGAGCTCCTGGTGCTCTGCACCCCTGGGGGTCAAACCTTCTTTGCAGTGGCCACTCCAGTCCTGTGCTTTCCTTTCTGCTCCTCCAGTGAATGACCCTCCAGGGCTTTTCAGATCCCTCACCTGAAGGCTCCTGCCACCTCCTCAGAGCCACCCTGGCACTTTGTCCCCTCTGTGGGGTTGGCAGCAGGTGGGAGGGAGGGACACCAGGGCCCAGCAGCACAACAGGGTCACCAGGGTGGGTTGGTGGCCTCATCTGACCTTCAAGTCCTTCCCGTGGCTCTGCAGAGCCCTTCCCTGTGACTCTTTGGGACAGGATGTCACCAGCAGTGAGTTTGGGGATGATTTGGGAGGTTTGCTGGGACACTCGAGGGGTGGAGTGGCCCTGGATGGACAGGATGGACAAATAGCCCTGGATGGTCAGGATGGACAAATAGCCCTGGATGGTCAGGATGGACAAAGAGCCCTGGATGGACAGGATGGACAAATAGCCCTGGATGGACACAATGGATAAATGACCCTGGATGGACAGGGTGGATAAATGGCCCTGCCATGGAGACTGGGATGGAGCCCCTCCTGGTGCTCCAGAACCCCCAAATTTACCAGGCAGTCCCTTCTCTTTTATTTCTCAAGCAGAGACATCTTTAACCCAGGTGGGAGCTCCGAGCCAGTCCCCATTTCCCTGAAGCCTTTATTGGGGTGCCAACCCAAACCCAATCCCATTTTGAGGCTCCAAGCAGCCCCTGTGGCACCTTTTCAGCTCATTTATTGCTCCAAAAAATGCCAGCCTGGTGTTATCATTATCAGGAAACTGAGGAGATACAGCAGGAATGTCTTTGCTGAGCGTGGTTTGCTGCAGGAAGCTGTGCAGCCATCAGCTGATTAATGCCAATTTATTTAGAAATAGAGTCTGGCCATGGCTGTCTGCTCCTCCAAGAGATCCTGTTGTGTCCTTCCTCCACCACACTCGCTGCAGCCTGTTTGCTAAAGTCGCTGCTGCATATGCTCGGGCAATAAAACATTTACAGCTATTTCAGAAATTGCTGCAGTAGGCAGTTTTCCTCATTAATTTATACCATTCTGGATGGGATTTCATGAGGTGTGAAGGCATGCAGAGTCATACCTGACACTGTCCCTGCTCCTGCTTGTAACGCCGACCTCTGCAAGGGAAAATGAAATCGGGAGGGATGTTTTGGGGGAAATGGAAGTGGCAGCTCCACATCCATTATCAGTCAGAATATCACAGAATACCCTGAGCTGGGAGGGATCCATAAAGATCATCCATGTCCAGCTCCTGCTCCTCCAAATTTACTCTGATTGTTCTTTGCTCCTTCTTGCCCGAGACTATGGAGACTTATAAAAACACCTCGGGGACCCTGCGGGGAGAAACGGGCTATAAAAATATAACAATAACGATTTCTGAGGAATCTCTGAGCGTGTTTCAAATATCAGAGAGCAAGAAACCCATTGTAGTGCTGTCCCCTGGGCAAAGGTGGGGAAAGGAGGCCCTGAGAGGTGGAAGGAATTGTACAAGGCTGAATGGAGAGCCAGTAGCAGATCAGGAGACAGACCTGAGGTTTGGGTTCTGACTTTGGGTTCTGACCCATTTTTTGCAGGAGTTGTCCCCATTTTGGGGAGAATTGTTTTTATCTGTTACAATCTGTTAATAAAACACTTCATATCTGGTCAAGATTTGGATGTTCCCTGCAGAAAGAAGGCTTCTCTTCCATTTTAAATGTGATGCCTGCACTAAAATATAACTGCCACAGTAACAAATCAAAGGATGCTCTGCTCCATCCTCTATCCCAGAGCTGTATCTCAGCCTGACTCTCGTGGAAATATTGAGACAGATGATGGATAGGGACAGGTCAAAGCAGAGAAGATCTGGAATTATGTTCTTTTTCATATTCCAAAAGAATGAGCTCGTGTTATTCCTCATGTTTTCACATTTGCCCCAATTTATGGGGTAGATAAGGCTGGAATTTTGAAGGGCGACATCACGAATTGCTTTTCTTATTGATCGAGCTTTTAATGTGCCAACAGTGAAAACAATAAAACTTGCATTTAAAAACAAACATTTCTAGCACAGGAGCCGCATTGAAATGACACAAATTGCTTTTGTGGGCTGAATTTAACAGAACACCCATGAGGTTCCACTTAAAAAACAACAAGCCAACAAAAATCAAATTGCATTGTTTTACAGGCAAACAAAATGGTGAGCGCGCCTTGGGCTACGTTTTCAGCGTGTTTTCTTGGGAGATCAAAGCTTAAATCCAATTAACCCTTCAAATGTCAGCCTGGTGAGTTCCTTTGGCTTTAACTCTGAGCTGCTGGTGCTCAGAGAGCCAGGGCTGGGCCTGGATCTGCTGCTCTTCCTCCTCCTCCTCCTCTCCCCCATCTCCACCTTGTAAGTGGGCAGAGTTCAAACAGCCCCTTTAGCCAGCCCACTTTGCTTTCCCATTTTACTGACTGGGAGATCTGGCCAGGAGCCAGCACTAAAATACGTTTATTTTGGTTTTTTACCGTTACCCCGCTGGCAAGAGGCTGAATGAGGCTTTGTTGGCCAGCAGAGCCACTCTGGAGAAAATTAGGGTTTGTTGGGGTCCTTGTTGAAGGTCTCCTGGACATCAGGTGTGTTGGTGATGGATGGTTGGTTGATCATAGTGAAGGAAAGATGATTTATTTTGGTGTTTGTCACCTGTTCCAACAAGTATTGGGCATCTCATGTGCTTCCTAAAGAAATAAATGCTCACAAGATGCCACTTCCTGAGGGTTTGCTGCATTCTCAGGGACAATAAATGAATATTTTTCCCAAATATTGGTGTCCCATGTGGTGGGCCAGACCCTCATTTCCCTGCTCTGCTGGGACCTTGCTTCTTGTGCAAATACAAAAAACCTTTCCAAGACATTAATTCCAAATATCTGCGTGTCCACGTACATCACAAAGATCAGGAAGACAGAAGAGATGCAGCATTTTGGGGCTGGTTTGGGAGCATGGAAATGTTGGGAAGCATGGAAAGTTTGGGGAGCATGGAAAGGTTGAGGGGCATGGAGGGGTTGGGAGAACAGCAGCTTCTTTCCCTTCTGGGACTGGTTAGGGAGCAGGGAAAGGTTTCAGAATATGGAAAAGTTTGGGACTGTGGAGAGGCTGAGCACAATGAAAAGGTTTGGGAGCATGGGAACATTTGGGAGCATGGAAAGGTTGGGAGAGCAGCAGCTTCTTCCCCTTCTGGGACTCATTTGGGAGCATGAAAAGGTTGGAGACCACGGAAAGTTTTGGAAACATGGAAAAGTTTGGGGAGCAGCTGCTTCTCCCTCTCCTGGGACTGGTTTGGGAGCAGGGAAAGGTTATAGAGCGTGGAAAGGTTTGAGAACATGGAAAGGTTTGGGAGCATGGAAATGTTGGGAGTATGGAAAAGTTTGGGAGCATGGAAAGGTTTGGGGAGCAGCAGCTTCTCCCCATTCTGGGATGGTTTAGGGAGCAGGGAAAGGTTTAGGAGCAGGGAAAGGCTGGGAAAGCAGCAGAATTCTCCCACTTCTAGGACTGGTTTGGGAGCATGAAAAGGTTGGAGAGCATGGAAAGTTTTGGGAGCATGGAAGGTTTGGGGAGCAGCAGGTTCTCCCCTTTCTGGGATGGTTTAGGGAGCAGGGAAAGGTTTAGGAGCATGGAAAGGTTTGGGGAGCAGCAGAATTTCCCCCTGTGAACCCCCGGGAGCTGTGGGATTTCCCCACCCCAGCCCGTGGTGATACCGAGAGCCCCATCGGACACTTGAAGCATTTGGGAACTTGCCAGGAGAAAGGGGTCAAAAGGGACGATTATTATTTTTTTTTTTCTTTCCATGAAATCCAGAGAAGAAGTAGAAAAGGAAAGGGGGAAGAAGGAGCCAGAAGTGAGGAGCGTGGAGCTGCTGGGAGCTGTGGCAGGAGGTGGATGTGCCTCACCCAGGAGCGAACCGCGCTTCCCCTTGCCGGGCCCCCTGTGCACATGCCAGAGCTGACTGCTGAAACACTGCAGCTCCAGTGCCAGCCCACAGCTGTGTGCAGCTGTGTCCAGCTGTGCCTCCCAGCCCCTCACTACTGGATTCTCACACAGCAACAGCCCCTTTTCCAAAGGGCTCCCCACAGCTTTTCACTGCAGCAGCGTGGAAAACATGGTCTGTTGTTGGCAGGGAGTTTTGGGGAGGATTTTACACCCCCAAGAAACTCAGTTGGGTGTTTTTTTTCACCTGAGTGCTTCAGTCCCACACCCTGCTGCTCCCTTCCCCTTAGGAATGTCTCAGCCCAGTTCTTTCCAAGGAAAAATGGAAGTTTAACCTCACTGTGCTTTCCTTCTGAAGGGTTGGGATGTGGAGCCCCAAAAGGCCAAGGAGACAAATCTGATCTCTCTGTGACCTGGGGGAACAACTGGAGCCGTGTCAAGGGAGGTTTTGTTGGATTTTAGGAAAAGATTCTTCCCCCAGAGGGTGTCAGGCACTGAGCAGCTCCCCTGGGGATGGGCACCAAGGCTGCCAGAGCTCCAGGACAACACTCAGGGACAGAATTTGGGATTTTGGGGATTGTGAAGGGCCAGGAGAGGGACTGGATGACCCTTGTGGGTCCTTTCTCACTCAGGATATTCTGTGAGTCCATGAAATCAGACTCCCAGGGCTGTGTCCTCCTAAACACCTGCAGGGACTCTCTCCCCTGGGATGGCAGTGCCTGTTTGTCACCCTGCAGTGCCCCCATCCCATGGCAGTGTCCCTAAATCCCTAAATCTGTCCTACAAACTGCAGGGATGGAATAAAATCTCCTTTTTCCCTAAATCTGTCCTACAAATTTCAGGCACAGAATAAAATCTCCCTTTTCACCCTTGATGTGCAGGTGCTTCACAACAAACACCACAAATCCGAGGGAAATGACAAAGAATAAAAGAAGAAGAATATTTGACAAGGTTTTTTTTATTATTTTAGGGGCTGGCTGATGATTGGATTGGATGATTTGAAAGGTCTTTTCCAACCTGAATTATCCCATGAATTTTTCTGGATGCTACATAAGGGTAAAGGAGAATCTCAGGAGCAGAAGGTAAAGAAGTTTTGTCATCTTCACTCCTACTTTTACTGGATTCTAAATCTGTGAGGAAGAAAACTGCATTTTCTCATGGGTGGGCTATACCCCCCCCCCAAAAAAAAAAAAAACCCACCCCAAAACCCCCCAGCTTTTTCCAATATCTTTATTTCTGGCAGTTGGGGAATACTTAGGAGTGGCAGAGGTTGTTATTGCATATAGGAAGGTTTTATTGCTTCCCCTTCAGTGCAAACTCAGTTGTGTCTGTCCCCTCAATTTCCCCTTTCACTACTGGGACGAGGAAATGAAGAGAAAGGAGGGAAACAAAACAAAACAAAACAAAACAAAAAAAAAAAAAAAAAAAAAAAAAAAAAAAAAAAAAAAAAAGCCACACTTGTTTCCCTTTGTCTGCCACTCAGACCCTGCACATGTTCTTTGGGGGAAACCAAAATGTGTCTCCAGACAGCTGATTGTGCCTTATCAGGCAGGACCTGAGAGGAGCTGGGAGGGGATTGTGCCTGTGCCACCCTCTGCCAGCAGTTCTGCCTCTGCAGCTCCGCAGCTCTTGCAGAGACTTGTCCCAAAAAAATTCACATTCCACAGCCAGACCTGCCAGGACGTCGCTTTTCCCGCAGTTTTCCAGGGGATTTCAGGGGCGAGGGGAGCTGCAGGAATGCTGTGCTGGAAGCCCAGATCCCAGGGAGAATTTCCCTTCACAATGGGCTGCATTTAAAGAGGTTTGTTCCAAATGCAGCGCTGAGTCCAATTTCCAATGTGAGGCGAGGTGTGATTTTTAATTTCGTTTTTTTATTAATTCTTTTTTTTTTTTCCCCATCATTGTTACTCTGCTCTGAGCCCCTCTGGCAAAGGCTGGTGCTGGTTTGCAACTCAGCTCTTCCCCTGGTGCCACCTTGCATGGGATAAAGGCTGACCAGGGCACTGGGTGGCCGTGCCCAGCACTGGTGGCACAATGACAGGACTCCCAAAATCCTTTAAATCCATTCCCTGCTCTGAGGCTGCTTTTCAATCAGCTGGGAACATCCCTGCTCTGTCCTTGCTGCAGGAGGATGGAGTTGGTTTCCACAGGGGAGAATTTGGATGGATTTTGCCCTGTGACGTGGCATCATCCCCTCGTGGGGTGCTGGTGGTGCCTTTGGGGTGGCACTGTGGGATCCCACCCCTCTGGTGTTCCCACATCACTCCTTTATCCCACACATCCCATGGACACGCTGAGGTTGGTCAAACTGAAACTTTCCCCCAGCTCCGCGTTCTCACCAACTATTTCCGCAAAAGAAAGTTAATACCTTGGGTATTTTCCTTTTGGGAGAGCTGGGGGGTGAAGGCATCAAACCAGCAGGACCTGGTGGGCTCCAAAGGCATCCTGGAGACATTAGACATGGCTGGCATTCGATCCAACAACTGAGCCTTTCCCGCTCTGTTGATTTCCCCAATCCGCGCTTGTTGCGCGCACAACGGGCCCCACTACGAGCAAACCCCGCAGAAGGGCAGATGTTTCCCACCCCAAAAAAACCTCATTCCTCTCAGGCTGAGGCAGAGAGAGGCCTCTCCCCAGGGCCTCCAAGGTTTCTGGGTGGTTGTGCACATTTGGGGAGAGGCAGAGAATTCCCTTCCTGGGCGGTTTGCTGACGTTCCCAGCAGGAATGAGAGCTGGGCTGGTGGAGGAGAGCGGCTGCTCTCAGCTGGAGCGTGCTCTGGGCTCTGGGCATGGACACACCTGGACTTTGGGAGAGTTGTTTTGTTTTTTTTTTTCCATCAGAATAATTTCCTGATTGTTGGCGTTGGTGCTTCTGGGATAGAAACGCTCTTGGAGGGGATGGGATTGATGTGTGAGGGTTTGAAGAGGGATCTCTGGGTCTAAAAAGGGAATTCTGGGTCTAAAAGGGGATCAGCTGGGTCTGAAAGGAGATCTCTGGGTCTAGAAAGAAAATTCTATGTCTAAAAGGGGATCAACTAAATCTGAAAGGAGATCTCCATCTAAAATGGGAAATCAAGGTCTAAAAGGGGATCTCTGGGTGTGAAAGGGAATCTCTGGGTCTTAAAGGGGTCTCTAGATCTAAAAAGGGATTTCTTAGTCTAAAAAGGGATCTTTAGGTCTGAAAGGGCATCTCTGGGTCTGAAAGGGAATCTTTGGGTCTAAAAAGGGAATATCCAGGTCTAAAAAGGGAATCACTAGGTTTCAAAAGCACCATCTCCGGGGATCCAGGGTGTGCACACCCCAAAGGTGGCAGGGGAGGCAGTGGGAAGAGCATCCCCCAACCCAAACTCTCACTGTCACCAGCTCAGCCCAGAAAAGGTGCCCTTCCATGTGCAGCTCCCGCCAGCCAGGCCCAGCCCTGCCAAGGACACATTTCAGGAAAATCAGGGCATGGGAAAAACGCAGGCAATGCCCACATTGGTCACTTGGTGCCTGAGTGAGGCACAGATTGGGGTACCAGGGTGATAGTGGGTGTTTCATTCAGGAGGGAGGGAGGCAAAAAAAGGCAAATTCTGGTATTTTTCAGGTGTGCAAAATGGGATCATGTTCTTCTGCAATGAAGTGGAAGCAGAGAACACTTAATTTCTAAATGTTAGGACACCAAAATATTGATAAAGGGTTGCTTTTCATTTAAGCCGTTGCCTCCCTGTGGAAAAAAAAAAACTGTTTTGGGAAAAAACACAATTTATTGACTCTGTTTCAACTCAAGATGGAGCATTTCTGAAGTGGAGGTGTGCTTCCCATCCTCTTCCAAATTAATTGCTCCAATTTTCCATTTGGAAATTATTTTTCACTTCCATTTTTGTATAGCACGAATATTTTTATTTTTTTAAAAAGTCAAAATAGAAATAAAGTCCTTTGGATTTTAGCTGGAGCTGGGGAGGAAATATTTTTGTGTGGGAACTGAGAGGCCCTTTGAGCATCTCAACGCTTTGAGCCCTCCTCGCTCCGATTTTCCAAAACACCTCTCAAAACGTGGGGGGAAAAAAGCAGAAATCCAGGAGAGATTCCAGCTTACAAGGAGCAGCTCAGTGTGAAGGTCAGATCTCCATGTTCCTGCACAGCACGTGCCAGAATATTTCACTGCTGGGACAGAAAGTCTGTATTTAAGTAGCAATAACTCACGGGAGGGATTGACAGGTTGGAATGCACCTGGTTGGGGCTGTCGCTCGCTAATATCGTTCCCAGTTTTCTCTGCTGAAAGGCAGCTGGGATGGTTTATGGGATGGCCAGCCTTTCTTAGGGCTGTTTTACTCAAATACAGCCCCAAATTAAACTCGTGGGGTGGGACCCCTCGAGGGACAGATAAATTTAGGAGTGTTGGTGGAGAGGCCTCTGTGTTTCCCACGTGGCTGCGCCAAACTTGTCCCTTTAAGGACACCTCAAAAAAAACCCCAGAACCCCCTCAAAAAAAAAAAAAAATTAAAAATCACCAGTTGCTTCTGAAAATCGAGGCCAAGCTCCTGAGCTGGCAATATTGTTTAGAAACAATGGGGCCCGATTAGATGAGAATTATTTTAACACTTCGGAAGGCTGCCAAGTCATTTCCTTCTCCTTTATTGATTTTTTCCGTTGCCAGTAAATATATCTGCGGCAGCAGGATGAAAGGAGAAGAGGAGGGGGGGAAAAAGCAAAGTGTTAAAAAGGAGACTGAAACAAGATCTGTCCCCCAAAACCTCTGGGAAGGAGGAGGACATTTTAAGGCAGGAGGAAGCAGGGGATCCATGGAGGCATTTCACGGGGTTGGATGTGGTAGCAGACAGCCCAATATTATTTTCCTTGCCTGATCCTTTACTTAGATTGGCTCCTCTTTCTTCCCCTCATTGTGCAGTCCCTGCGTGAGCCGCTCTCCGTGTAAAGACATTCCACCTACATTCCTTTGCCACCGGCTGAGAGGAGGGGGGAGTGCAATTATGTGGGCAAGCGAGACACAAAAGGCTCTGCTCCACAGCTCCAGCTCATAAACTTCAGTTAACTTTTCCCCTTAAAAAAAAAAATAAAATTATTAAAAACCTCTCAAAAAAAAAAAAAAAAAAAAAAAAAACAAAAAAACCACCAAAAAACAACCCAACCAATCAAACAAACAAACAAAAAATCATAAATCATCAAGGAATTTGGTTTGTTCCTCTCCTACCAGCCTGCAAGTGAACGGTTTGGAGCTGTATCTATCCCACCTATAAATATATCCCTACTCAGCACTCTTGTAGATCACCACAGAATAAATAGGTTTTAATTTTTTGGCAGCATCCACACTTCTCTTTAGGTTTTTAGGTTGTTGTTTTTTTGTGTGTGTGTTTTTTTTTTTTTTGTTTGTTTGTTTTTTTTTGTTTGCTTGTTTTTTGTTTTTTTTTTTTTTTTTTTAACCTGTATCTTTTCTGTGCTAATCACAGAATCCCAGAATGGTTTGTGTTGGGAAGGAGCTAAAAGATCCTCTCATTCCAACCCCTGCCATGGGACACCCTCCACTGGCACCAGGGGTGAGGTGGGAACAGATTGAAAAGTTCCTTGGATAAAAAGGCCACGGGTGAATAATTTCCCAGGGATACTTTATGACATAATGTTCATTGGGGTCTAATGGGGGCCATTATGGCATTTGTCCAAGGGGTTTCCAGGCTACAGGTGTGACCCTGCTTTTCTCCATCCTGGAGAGCCGTGTCACCATCCTGGCTGTAAATCCTGGGAATATCCCAGCACAGGCACAGCCAGGAGGGAACAGGCTCTGGAAGGAGACGTGGAGCTGTCTCTAAAAGCCCTGGGAGACACACAAACCCAGCAGTGGTGAAATCCTCCAGCTGAGGAAGCCGGAGTGGGGAACAAACTGGGAGTTCACAGAAACTGGACCTTTTCCAGGTGAACATCCTCAGGGCTGTGAGCAGGGCAGGGTTTTGTTATTCCACTTGTGAGCACTGAACTTCATTAGCTGGGCTCTCTCCGTGTGCGGGGCTGGGGAAACGCTGCTGCCCTCTCTCCCTATTGATTTCTGTGCCCCTGCACTCCTTCTTCCCATTTTGTCTAATAAGCAAATTTCATTACCTGACTTCACAATTTTTCCTCTGGGCCATTAGAATTGCTTGACTGTATTCCTGGCAGAGCCCTTAATTAGAGATGGATCAGAACTGATGTCATTAAGCTGATCCATTAACCACACTCTTCCTGTGGCTCCAAATGCAGGTGGCTCAGAGAAAATGTGACCTGGATCCAAATCGCCGCTGAGTTAGTTTGTGCAGAGCCCCAAACCTCCTCAGACAGCTGAAGATGGAGAAGAAAAGTCAAATTAAACCTTGCACAGGTTCTGCCTCAGTTGTCCTGACACAGGAAACTTCTCTGGGTTCATCCTGCAAACAAATGTGTAAATTATTTCATTTCTCACTGCGCTTTTTGGAAGGTTGGTCCTTACTCCAACAAGGTAAAAATGTTATTGTTTTCCTCCAGTCACATAAAAATCTTCTGAAACACAGACTTTCTTCTTTTTTCTCAAGGCACCCTTGAGAGCTCACTGTAAGCCAGTCCAATTTTTATATTTCCCTATAAACCCCGATTAGATCAGAATCTATTGGCTGAGAGAGACATTTTGGCTTTTCTCTGCCTTGTCCAGCAGCCTGGGCACTTGCTGAAATAAATCACAGCTCTTTTTTAGAGCTGGACGTGGCCAGAGGTGGACACAGAGGAGCTGAACACGATGATCTCAAAAGAGATGCTCTGAATTAAGCAGGAGGTTGCTAAGCCACGAGACTGCTGCAGTCTCCAACAAAAGTTACAGCACAAAATGGGGTTTTCCAAAGGAAAAAAACTCTGCAAGGGCATAACCTGAGCTGGTCATGGCCAAAAAAAGCTCCTGAAGTCATCCAGGATTTCATCTTGTGCCTCTTACAGCATCCACAGGCAAAACTAATGAGCCCCAAAATCTGGAGTTTCCAGGCTGAACTCTGCCTGTTTCTGGTGATTTTATTTATTTGTATGGACATTAAAATAAAACTAAGATTTAATTTCCCCCATTCTTCATGGGCTGCTCCTGTTTTTCCCCAAGGATGGCTCAGCACATAATCTCACATCATCCATCCTCAGGGCTGAGCCTGGGATGGGCTTTAAGGTCCCTTCCAACCCAAACCATTGTAGGATTTTATGATCTTCCTAGAAAGTTTTTCCCACCTCTCCACCAGCCAGAGAGGGTTAATTTGGCCTTTCCCTGGACCTAGCAGGGCAGCACCTGCTAGCAGGGTGGGCTGTTTCCTCTGTCAGAGGCAGATTATTATTATTATTATTATTATTATTAATTATTTTGTGAAATAACACGTTCCTTTGTGTGTGTGTGTCCTACCCCACAAGCTTCAATGGAGCCTCGCTGGTCTCGCAGCCCTCGCTGCCAATTTTGCTGCTTTTCCCCCCTGTTTGCAGAAACCTCCACTCTGTGTTTGAATTGGCCTGCAGGACGTGTTTGAGGAGGGCCAGAGGCTGAACAAAAAATGGGAGGCTCTCATCCCCCCCAAAAAAAAGAAGTGTAATTTGCCTTTAAAGGCTCTTAAACAGCAAACACATTCTGTCTGATCCTCCTTAATAAAGTATCCCAGCAGTGCTACAGTGCCCTTTTTTTTGAGGTCTGTGCAGTCTCATTAAATTTGATGTGTCACAGAGGGCTTGGACATGTGAAAGGGAGGCTGCAGGAACCAGGATTGAAGTTTGCCAGATTTGCTGAGGAAAAAAAAAAAAAAAAAAAAAAAAAAGATTCATTATGGCTTTTTTTTTTAAAATGGACACCCTTCAGGCTTCCCGCTCCATTGATTGTGAGAGCAGGGAACAGGGAGAGGAGCCTGCAGATTTAACCCTTATTAACAGCTGCTGAAATTAAGGATTCGGTTTGATCTGGGGAGATGTGCTCACGCTCGTGTGCTCCCAGTCAAGGAAAGAAAGGTTATTAAAGATTTAAGGGCTGGGTGGTGAGGTTGGAAACTCGGGGCTGGCTCTGCTGTAGGGCAGGGAGGAGGGCAGAGGCTCCAGGGGGTGCTCAGGTGGTGCAGAGTCCTCCCTGCACCCAGGACAGATATTCAGAGCAGTATCCTGCATCCCAGTGCCTTGGGAAAGGTGCTGGGAAAGTGGTTTGGGGCCATCCCTGTGGTGCTGCTCTGGTTTGGGACAGGAATGTGCTGGTGCCATGGAGCTGCACAAGGATTATTTCGATGGGGTGGCCTCCTTCTCTTCCTTCTCTTCCTTCTCTTCCTCCTCCTCCTCCAGGAAAATTTCCTGGAGATCTGGTCTCATGGATCTGTGCCTTGTGGGGTCAGTGGATGATGGCTCTGGGGCACAAGACTCTGCTGATGCTTTGGGTTTGTGTGTTGGAGCTTGAGTTCCAGCCAGTTCTTGCCCAGCTGGACCATTCCCTTCAGAGCTGGACCTTCTGATGCTCCAGTCTCAGCTTTCATGTTTTCCAGATTCTGCACTGTGTTGGTACAGAACTCTGAACCTCATATAAAGTGTGAGCAGGTTCTCCTCACAGTTTAGACAAAACAATCCTTTCCCATCCCCAGAACCAAGGGCACACTGCAGCTTCAGACCCAAAAAGTGCAAACAACAGAGAACTGAGGGGAGCAAACTGGGAGGGTGGGACTGCATCACCTGAAGTGGAATTGGACAATTAACCTCAACATCTAAATGGACCAAAACTTATAAAAAAGTGTGAAAATTCAAGGCTTGGGTGTAGCCTCGGCCAGGCTCTTGTACTGCCCAAGGTGTTTCCTTTAAAAGCCTTTTAACAAATCCCCACTTTATTCCTTTCACTCTGTCCAGCCTCTGCTCCAGGCAGCCTCTCCAGGAATCACTTCCAGCTCAGAGTATTCTGTGATCTGGGGATAAAAGCAGTTTAATCCTGAAAAAAAAACCTTCTCAGGTATCTTCCCTGTGCTTTGCTGGGAGCAGAGCCAGGGCAGGGAGGGTTTTCTCTGCACCTTTTCTGTGCTGCTGGTGGGTGAGGAGAAGGGAGGGCTGGAAAGGCGGTGCAGGGGTTTTACCAGCACACAGTGATGATGTTTTGGAATATATTTGGACACCCAAAAAGTGACGTGTCCAGAGATTGTGAGCACAGCTGGGTGCTGTCCTGGGTCAGAGACTCCAGGAATCAGGGAATTTAAGGATTCTCATAGTCAATACATTCCCATTGTGATGGGAGCAGTGATACAGCCAGGACTGAAGGCATGGAAAGGTGAGAGGCTGCAAAAATGAGCTCTGGAGCAACAGGCTCCTCACACATTTCATCCCCTTCCTCTCCCTCCGAGAGCCTAAAGCCTAAAATTCACAATACAGCCACATTTCAAGTCAGGACACCAGAGGGAAAAACAAAAAAAGAGAGGCAGGAAAATGATCTGGGGGATCCATGTCTATTCCTTGGGATAGCAACAAAAAGGAGCCAACCCACCACGGGGGATTTCTCGATGCTGCAAAGAATTCTCTTGATTTGTGGCATCTGAGTGAGGGGGCCAAAAAGAAAAAAAAAAGAAAAAAAAAAAAAAAAAAAAAAAAAAAAACCAAAAAACAACATTTGTGCTTTTAAAAAGGTTGTAAATCACGCCCTGAACGTTCACCATTTACATTTTAAGTGAAATAGGATGTCAAACCATTTTGCTTTATGTTTATTTTCGAATACTGTACGCTTTACTGTCCACTTTCTCCAGTGCCTGTGCCATTTAAATCATATTGTATATAGCCCAAGATGCAGGGGGATGTAAATCTCCCAGGGTGAGTGTATACACCAATTATTCTTGGGAAATGCAGCCAGGCAGAGTTCACAGTACCTGAACTACATCAATACAGTGGCCATGCTATTTCTGGGCATCATTTTTTGGGAGAAGGATTCTTAGATTTAAGAATAAATCCACCAGGTTTGGTGGTTAAAAAAAATACACGTAAAATGAGATTATTTTTAATTTTTAGGGAGCGAATTTCAGCTGTGGGGCCGCATACAGATGCTGCGTGATAAATAAAGTCTCTCAACTGCATATTTAAACAAAGCATTAAAGCCTTCACACTTCCTGTTGGAGAAGTATTTTATTCCTTCCCCCTTTATTTATACAGCGTGGCAGCGAGAGCAGGAATAAATTTCATCAGCTCCTCGCTGCCTCATCGCCGGCGGAGACGCAGAGGAACAAGATGAAACATTGTTCAAATAAAATGTAAATTTAACTCGCACGCCTTGTCCAGTAAAACACCGCGGGACTCAGCCAGGGAGAGAGCAGGGAGGGATGGGGCTGGGGGTGGGCCAGCACTGGGGGAGTCCTGGGGGGTCAGGAGCAGGATTTGGGCTTGGGATGCAGGTTTTGGACTCAGGGTCAGGCTTTAGGCTCCGGATGGAGGTTTTGGGCTCAGGATCCAGGATTTGGGCTCAGAGTCCAGGCTTTGAGCTAAGGATGAAGGATTTGGGATCAGGGTACAGGTTTTGGGCTCAGGATCAGGCTTTGAGGTCAGGATCAGGTTTTGGGCTCAGGATGAAGGCTTTGCATTTAGGATGCAGGTTTTGGGCTCGGGGTCCAGGCTTTGGGTTCAGAGTTCAGGCTTTGGGCTCAGGTTCCAGGCTTTGGGCTCAGGATGTGGATGTTGGGCTCAGGACCAGGTTTTGGGCTCAGAGTTCAGGCTTTGGGCTCAGGATCCAGGATTTGGGCTCAGGGTCAGGCTTTGGGCTCAAGGATGAAGGATTTGGGCTCAGGGTTCAGGCTTTGGGTTCAAGATGCAGGTTTTGGGCTCAGCGTCTGGGCTTTGGGCTCAGAGTCCAGGCTTTGGGCTGAGGGTCAAGGTTTTGGACACAGGGTCCAGGTTTTGGGCTCAGGATCAGGCTTCAGGCTCAGGATCAGGTTTTGGGCTCAGGATGCAGGTTTTGGACTCAGGATCCAGGCTTTGGGCTCAGGATCAGGCTTTGGGCTCAGGATGAAAGCTTTGGGTTCAGGATGCAGGTTTTTGGGCTCAAGATCCAGGCTTTGGGCTCAGGATGCAGGATTTGGGCTCAGGATCAGGTTTTGGGCTCATGGTGCAGGCTTTGGGCTCAGAATGAAGGCTTTGGGCTCAGGATCCAGGCTTTGGGCTCAGCTCCATCCCCGTGTCCATCCTGGGAGCAGGCACAGCCATTCCCTGTGTGCAGGTGCTGGGGAAGTTTGGTTTCTCTTGGATCTGTGTCTCATTTTTCTCCACTCAGCCTTTACCAAGGTGAGAGTCCCTCTGGAGGCCCAGGGGGCCTGCAAACAGGAGAGACACCCTTTGATCAGGGTGAGAAAAACCTTCCTCCCGTGTGCCTGTGCAGCCACATGTTAATATTTCTTAGGTTTCGTTGTTCTGTTGGTTTGTTAAGTTTGTGTCACCCATGTTCACCACACATGCACTCTCCTAAAACATTCTCCCTTCCCTTGGACCCCACTGGGTTAATTTTCCCTCAGTGTCCCACCCCTTTAACCCCATTATTCCCCTTGGTTCTTATTTACCCCTTTGCACCATTTTTCCCATCCCTATTGGAGCCTGACCCTCAAGGCCCACCCCTTTACCTGCTGTACAACCCTGGATCCTTGGCCAGGGACTATATAAACAGCAGATAAATGCTATATATTGTATGTACAGCTATATGTACCTATAGGATGCTACAAGTTCCCACTGGGGCTGCTTGGGATGCACTTTGTGGCTTTTTCTGAGTTTGTGTCTTTTTTTCAGCTCTTCCTCCAAGGTTTGCTTCTGTTCCAGCCTCCCCACAGTCTGAATATTTGAATAAATCCTGGTGATGTTGTGGCCTCTCACAGGTGACACAGGATTGGGGGTGCAGCCATGGTCAGTGTGACCTCCCTGCCCTGCAGGAGCCCCCAGCTGGTGCAGAAAGGGCAGGATCTGTGCCCAGTTGGTGCTTTCTGGACAGAGGAACTCGCTGTGTTCTCAGAAAAAAAAAAAAAAAAATTTCCCTACCAGCAGCGTAATGAGAGGTTTGATTGCCTTGCCTTGAAAAGAGAGACAGAGCTCCCCTGAGCTCAGGGGGAAGAAAATCCATGTGGATTGAGATCCCTTGAGCTGCTCAGGTGGGAATGTCCAGGTGAGGGGCAGTGCCCTGCCTGCAGAGCAGCCCTGGAGTCACCCCTGTCCTCTACAAGCCCAGGTAAATCACAGCCATGGGGAATTTGATTTTATTGCTCTGCCTTGATTTGTACCCGTCTGCCTGGCAGTGGAGCTGGAAACTCAGCTCAGAGGCAGCGCTGGATCTTCCCTGAGCCACCCTCCTGGTTAATTAAAAGATATTCTCCCCTATAGCTCCTAGCCCAAATCCCATTTACCAGCCTTTCTCATGGGCAAAGAAAGGCTGAAATTCAAGCTGTAAGGGCTAAATAGATCCACATTGTGCTGTGGAAAAAGGAAAAAAAAAAAAAACCCAGCCCACATCCCAATTCAGTTAGCTGCTTAAAACGCTGCCTTGCTTATTGCCATTGTTAGAAAACCTCATAAATCATGAGATTACTTTCTCAGGGTCTGTCCTAGGAGCTTGTCCTGAGGGTGGGGAGATTTAGGCAGCGCAGGAAATCGGGATGTTGGCTCAGCACACGTTCAAATCAGTGGCCAGGAGTAAATCCCCCCAGCCCCAGAGACCCCCAAGGCCAAGCCTTGCACGCCAGGGATTTGCACAGGCTGAGGATTGTGGAGCCTCCAAAGCATTTGAGGGAGCTTGCAAGGCTCTGCTGCTTTGTGTCTTGCATTTAGTGTGGCTGAGGAGGCTTTGCAGTCACCCAGAGCTCGGGATGCTGCTGAAATCTGGACACATTACATTATCCTGCCTTATATTTTTCTAAAGGAGATTCCTCAGCTCTTTAGCATCCCGAGGTCTGGCAGCCCTTGGGATTGAAACTGGAGTAGAGAAGATTTCTGGCTTGGGCTCGGTGCCTCTGTTGTACTTCCAAAATCCCTGTGATTGAGGAGCTCTCCTTAACCAGTGGACAGGTGCATGTGCTGAAGGAAACTGTGGGTTGTCATTCCAGCCCAGTTTATGCTTGTGTTAGAGGTGATGTTTTCATAAACAGCTGATGGGATAAAACTGAAAAGGATGTGTCTCCACTGGGATAAATTGTGACACCCTTCCTCTACAAATCTTCTTTATGAAAACCAAGAGGTTTTGCTCAGGGTATTCCTCTTGGTTTAATCTGCTGGTTTTCCTGTTGGTTTTATCTGTTGGTTTTCCTGTTGGTTTAATCTGCTGCCTTCTGCAGGCACCCAGTTTGACCCAATATCCCCATTTTTCTGCAGGAATGAGCTGTGCTAAGCTGACCCTGCCCTTTTCCAGCAGTGGGACAGGACTGCCAGGGTGGGTTCCTCCTGGTGACACTGGTGACACAGTGGGAGAGCTTTTCCCAGCCCTGCCTGTGACCTGTTGGGTGGCCGGGGCTGAGTCTTTTAATCTCTTTCTCTCTGCTTTCATCTGCCTGCCTGGCAGAGCCTTTGAGGATGAAAAGTGTGCTCTGTGTGTGTGTGTGTGAGCAGAGCTGAGCACCACGGGGTCCTGCCCCACGCTGGGGCTGAGACTGGGATCCCACAGGGCTGGGAATGGATCTGGGATGGATCCAACCTTCCTTTCCTGACAGCAGCACAGCACCTGGGCCCGAATTTGTCTGCCACACTCCTCAAGTCAAACTGGGACAATCCCTGATCTGGGGTCCTGCCCCACACTGGGGCTGAGGCTCAGAGCCCACGGGGCTGGGAATGGATCTGGGATAGATCCAAACCTCCTTTCCTTCCTGACACCTGGGACTGGTATTTTGGCTGCCACACTCCTCAAGTCAAACTGGAACAATCCCTGATCTGGGGGTCCTGCCCCACTCTGGGGCTGAGACTGGGATCCTACAGGGCTGGGAATGGATCTGGGATGGATCCAAACCTCCTTTCCTTCCTGACAGCAGCACAACACTTGGGTCTGAATTTGTCTGCCACACTTCTCAAAAAAAAAAAAAAAAAAAAAAAAAAAAAAAAAAAAAAAAAAAATTTAGGCATCTATAGGCAACTGGGACAACCTCTGATCTGGGGGTCCTGCCCCACTCTGGAGCTCAAGCTGGGATCCCACGGGGCTGGAAATGGATCTGGGATGGATCCAAGCCCTCCTTTCCTTCCTGACACCTGGGCCTGAATTTGTCTGCCACACTCCTCAAGTCAAACTGGGACAAACCCCTGATCCAGAGCGAGCAGATAGGAGCAGTTCAGAGATAAAATATTCCAGGTCTTTCTCATTACAATTCTCCTCATGCAAGATTATCTTTGATTTTTTTTTTTTCCATAGCTCCTCCACACTGGCAGCCAGAGGCTTTGTTTAAAACACATCCATCATTATCACTGTAATGTATTATTATTATTATAACTTATTCATTCATATAGCATTTTTCTCACAACAAGCCAGGAATCAAAGTGGTTTACACTCTTGCTGTCTGAAAGCAATCTGAAAGGAGAAATTAAGGGCTGGAGGGGGGAGTGTTAAAAATACCTAAATAAATCTGTGAAACCAAATTTCAGGTTCACAGTGAAAACTCCAGGTCGAAGTAGGAAGGCAGAAAAATAATGGTGAGGAGGCTGTGGGTAGCTGGGAAAGAAATTTTGTTGTGTAACAAGATATGAAAGAGAATTTAGAAGAGACTTTGGCTCGTCTGTGCCTTGAAGGATGTTCTGCAGGTAGCTGTGTGTGATACACAATGGCTCAGCTCTGAAGCAGGAATCCAGAGCTTGCTTCAGCCTCAGCACAGGCACATCTGGGAGTTCAGGTAGAGATTTATGGCATAATTAATAAGGATGGAGCCTGATGCAGAATTCTGGTGATATTCATATTTTAGGTCCTGCAGGTCTGGGTTTTCTCTGCAGTTATATTAAAAAAAAAAAATTAAAAATAAAAATAAAAAAAGACCCCCAAACCAGAAAAAAAAAAAAAAAAAAAAAAAGACAATCAACCCCACAACCCCAAAACCAATGACACAAATAAATGTGAAGAGGAGGTTTGGTCCTACGTGAGGCCAGCTGAGAAACCCAAATGAAACCCTAATTTTGCCCTTCCAAAGATTAAAACCACCTCACATCTCCCTCCCTCCAACAAAACGCAGCAAAAGACCCTGAAAAGGTTGTGTGATATCTTGATTTTAGAGCTGCCCAGACTGGAGAACCCTGAAGCCTTCAATAATTCATTGTTTTCTCCTCCTAATTTCCTTCCCTGCTCCGAACGTGCCCCGTGTATTTCTCGTTCAAGGTTTAGCTCAAGGTGATTCTGTTTGTGCAGCTTTTCCGTGCTGCCTCTTCCCTTTTTAATTTTAATGCAGCATTTTGAGTTTGTCTCCTGCAAACCTCCCTTGTCTGCTTTGTGGAGTAGCAGGAAGGCAGGAAAAGATATGACTAAGGAAGATTATGATATCATTCTGGTTAAGTGCAAATGCATTTTAAAAAATGCTTTGGCTTCTTACCAAGAGGAAGTGACAGATGATCTTTGGCAATTTTATTAATGCATCTTTTCTATGTTGTTCTGCACATCCCCATTAGTTTCTAGAAGCAGACAAGCACCAGCATTAATTTTCTAAATCTTTGCTGTCTTCTCTCGAAAAACCTTGTGTAGATATGGAAAACTCCATCCCAGATCTGATTTTTTTCTTTTTTTTTCCCCTCCTTTATGTATATATGTGAAATCCTTATTTGAATATCTGCCCACTGGTTATTTTATCTCATCATTTGCATAGTTCAGCTTCCTCCTGAACTCCTCAGCAAGATTTAAATAGAACAGCCACCAGCCCAGCGTGTATTAACAGGTCTGGGAGTTCACCTGGATGTTTTCAGAGAGCTGTCACGTTCCCAACTGGAAAACAGGGAAAAGAGCCACAGTGGCCAAGAATTTCCTGGACAACTTCCTAAGCAATGCTGGGAGCCAAGGAGCAGCTCCTCTGTCACCACCACCTCTCTGATGTCACCTCTAGTTGACCTCTGAGGTGACCAGCAGTGGCTGCTCTATAAAATCTCTTTATTTGGATATTTTCTTGCCCCAAACCAAGAGTTTTATGCTTCTTTTCTGCCCTGATTTCCTTCCACCACATATCCAGAGCCTTTTCCAGTGGGATTATTTAATTCTAGCATGAAAGTGTGGCTGTAAAAGCAGGTGTCCATCTGTCCAGGGCTGCAGAACGAGCCCCAGTGTCCCGTCCCAAAGGCCACGTGGCGTCTTTGCCACAGGAACAGACAAGGGGCTAATTACAGTATCAGGGAAATGCTGAGAGAGACGAGTCAAATACAAAATATTCAATTCATTTAATATTCCTGATGAATAGGCAAATTACTCTAATCACATTAGTTATTCTATTCATTTATTAGCTAAGAGTGATTAGCAGTGAATAGCTGTAAGAGGATCTTCCAGGTGCAAAAATTAGGCATCTATAGTTTCATGATGTTTATTTTCAGCGGAAGATAATTGTCTCTTTAGCTCCTCTCAGACACACACACACACACTCTGCCACTCTGCACAGACCCACTCCCTTTTGTCCAGGCACAGGAGGGGGAAAAGGTAGGAAAAAAAAAAAAAAAAAAAACAAACCACACAGGTGTGGAGAGATAAGGCCAATTCCCTGCAGAATTTAACAGGATTTATTTCAAAACAGTTGGGAAGAGATTTCTCCAAGATTACGGCAAGTTAATGCGCGGGGATTTGTGTGGCGGTTCCCACGGAGCGCTCGGATAATGCCATTTTAAGCACCAGGCTCTGCTTTCCCTTCATGCTTGATTTGATTGTGCTGGAGAGTGGGAGCTGGGCTGGATCTGCAGCACGAATGGAAGGCAGGTCCCTCGTGTGACGGTGGCACTGCCACCCTGCTCCTGTGGCTGCTCTTGCCAGGCCACCAGATTCCTCCTGGAGTAGTTCCCCACGGGATAAATGCACAGAGTCTGGTTTGGGTTGGAAGAGATGGTGAAATCCATCTAATTCCACGGGCAGGGACATCTTCCACTATCCCAGGTTGCCCCAACGTGGCCTTGGACACTCCCAGGGATCCAGGGAAAGCCACTGGTGCCAGGGCCCCAGTGCCCTCACAGCCAGGAATTCCTTCCCAATATATATTCCTTCCCAATATTCCTTCCCAACATTCCTTCCCAATATTCCTTCCCAATATTCCTTCCCAATATCCCTCCCTAATAACTCCAAAAATTTCTATAAATAATACACAAGTCCGTAACTTTTCCTTTCCCAGATGACTCCAAAAAACGTAGAAAAAAAGAAACAAAAATGGCCGGAATTCTGCCTGGAATCATTTATGGGAATCCAATAAAATGTAAGGAAAATTCGTCAGGGTGGTTGCTCATCTCTTCCTGGGATGGGAAATGAAGGACCAGCAGACACATCCAGTGGGGGACAGGTGACAAAAAAGGTTTGAGTTGGAAAGGAGCTTGAAGAACATTCTGTTCCACCCCCTGCCATGAGCAGGGCCACCTTCCACTCCTCCAGTTTGCTCCAAACCCCATCCAAGCTGCCCTTGGACACTCCAGGGATGGAGCAGCTCCCCTCGGGAGGGTTACACTGAGAGCAGGTGAAAGGGAATTTCTGCCTCCCTAAACTTCGGCTCCTGTGCTGCCTCTCCGCTGTGTCTGGATGGACCCCGCCAGGAGCTCCGTGTGCAGGCACTGCAGGGCAGGGTGTGGAGCTGGGATTGCAAGGCAGGCATTTCCCTGATTTCCCCGGGTGGGAAATCGATGGGCAGCAGCGCTGGGAGAGCAAATTGACAGCAGCATTTACTCCTGGATGGCGCGCGGCGCTGCCGGGGCGCCTTAATTCAATGTTCTCAGGCACTTTCAGGATGTTATGCTAAGCAAAGGCTGAGCTGTCATTACATTTTTATGAAGTCAATGCAGTTTCTAACAGCTCAGAAGAAAGAATTTACAAGAATTGATCAAATATCTCATTTTTTTCTAAGGGAATCTGCTCCTCTGGATTTCCCTGAGCTGTCAGCTCGCGTTGATATGATCTGATTGATGCTGTTTGCCACATTAAGAAACGTTGGGAGCTAATCTGCTCTAATCCCATTCTCTGTTTTTTTCTTTCATATAATACTCTTGAAGGTAACTGAAGGTTATTACTTATTTTAAATAGCTTAAATATTTGTGTCAAAACATTGCCCTCAAAGGTTCAAATCCAGCCTTTGCCACACGGCTTGAGGGAGAGAGAGAAAAAAAAAAAAAAAATAAAGAAAACCCCCAAACCACCAATGCTGAGACCATTTGGAATGATCTAATCCATGTTTCAAATCCCTTTGTTCTCCTGTTCCCTTGCAGGGTTGGAGAGTTTGAGCTGAATGCCATTTATTGGATGGTTGGAGGGGGTGCTGGCTGATGAGGAGTTTCTTCTCCAGCCTCTTTGGGGAGGCTGAATTTTCCCAGCTCCCAGTTTGAGTAAAAACTGAGATATCACAGGGAATTTTCTGATAGAAAAAACTGCAAAAACTGATACTTTTATTGCTGGGGGAGAAAGCTGTGTTTTTTCCAGGATTTTCAAACCAGTATTGGGGAGATTGATTAAAATTAAAAAAAAAAAAAAAAGTCCTGGGGTAATGAGAGTTGTACATTACCTTAGAGGAATCATTTATCTCCGTGCCAGTTGTTTAGCTAGGTTTGCCAAGCTTGAAAATTTAGATTTATTGGTGCCAAGACCAGCAATGGAAGCATTTAATGGGCTTGTGCTTTATGGAGGTGACGAGGAAAAGCAACAGAAAGTCAGGAGGTGGATGGGATTGTGCATCCATGGCTTTGTTTGTTTGTTTGTTTTCTTAGGGATAAACTCAGATTGCTGAAAGAAAAGTGCATTTTTAGGAAGATGGGTGTGTGCTACTGGACATGGAATAAGTCCAGGATTTCATTGATGCCAGGACTTAAACTGCTGACATTGAATTTTAGGTTGCACCTTTCCCTGCCTGATCTTTACTGTGGTCACTCAGCATCTCCTCCTCCCTGGCTGTGCCAGGACAAGGCTCCTCTTCCTTTTCTAAAGGCTCTGGCTGGGGGCCCCCAGAGCATCCCCACATTTGTGGTTTTGTTTTCTTAGGAATAAATTCAGATTGCTGAAAGTGCATTTTTAGGAAGATAGGTGTGTGCTACTGGACATGGAATAAGTCCAGCATCTCATTGATGTCAGGACTCAAACTGCTGACACTTGAACTTGAGGCTGCACCTTTCTCTGCC